>NC_051162.1:155368348-155600171 GCF_013339745.2 Dermacentor silvarum
GCTCGATATTGGCAAAGCGGGTCGCTGGAGTTCGAAAGAAGCGCGTGTAGCAGCCCCTTGCCCGCAGCGAGCGGTCCGCTCGGGCGTGGCCCCTAGCGGCCTCCCTCTCCAACGGCGACGAAATCGTCGCCGCGTACGTATGCTGTATGTGCTAGTAAGCGCGCGCGAACGCACGGCGGAGAGCAAACGCGACATCTTCCGTCGCGCGAAAGGCCATGGGGGGACAGGAGAGAGGGAGGGGAGGAAACGTTTAGCTGCAGCAGCAAATGCGTATTTATATAAAATGTTGCGAGGCGAGAAGGTGGTAAAAAAATCACAGCATATCCACGAAGTGAATGATGATGAGTGGGCGAAGCACCGGGGGATCATTCGGGTAAACCACAGCTACGGACGAGAAATAAAGAGAGCGCGCGTCGGGAACGGCAGAGAAAATTACACCATCTTCCCGTAGGGGAACCCTGAGTAGTATGCGAAGCAGCCATATGGGGTCGACTCAAGGTAGTTTTATCAGCTGTATAAACTTGGACATGCAGCGGAATACCGCAACGCGCAGAACTGGTCGGTATTTTGTAGCGATGCCTTTAAAGTAATAATGCCTTTTCGCGCTTATCGCGCTTTGTCAGTGGTCAGAGCGACGGTCCGCTCACGATATCAACGTTGATAACGCGACCGGACCGTCGCTCTGACCACTGACAAAGCGCGATAAGCGCGAAAAGGCATTATTACTTTAAAGGCATCGCTACAAAATACCGGCCCTGTTGTAGACGCCGTCGGCGTTTTTCCCGCGTTCGCACCGAACGCACGCAATGTGGAACCGGAGCCGGAAGTGGAACCGGAAGTGGAACCGGAAGTGGAACCAGAACCGGAACGCCATCTAATGAACACTTCATAAAAAGTTGTCGCAGTTTCACCTGAAAGGCGAAGCATCAATTGCGATAGCAAATTTGAAGAGAGCTAGCTATACGGAGTAATGATAGCTGCTTTATCAGCTGTATAAACTTAGGACATGCAGCAGCACCGGCAACACGCAGAACTGTTGTCGACGCCGTCGGCGTTTTGCCCGCGTTAGCTCAAAATGCGTGCGGCGTTGGTGACTGTTGCTGGAGCCTCTGATATAAATAGGCACTTGGTGCCGCAGCTAAACGTCGCCTCCCTTCCCTCCCCCTCCCCCACGGCCTCTCGCGCGTCTGAAGAAGGCGCGTTTGCTCTACATATATGGTGATTGTAAAGGAGAAAAGAGACGCCTACTTCTGCAGCCCTTAAGCGAGCACGGCGCAGAACGCGCGTTTGTTCTGCGCCGTGCGTTCACTCCCCGTGAAAGACGCGCCCCTCGCGCCCTTTCACTCGCACATACAGCGTTCGGCGCGCGGCGACGATTTCATCTCCAAATGACGTCATACGGAACCTCACGGCGACGGCGACGGCGACCGCGACGCCGACGGCAGAAATCTGCTTTGAGTGTCCATATAATTGCTATCGCAATAAAACTACAGGTGGCTACATACTACTACTACTACAGAGGAGGGAACGACCCACACACTAAGGAACTTCGCCCCTAAACTTCCGACGCTACTCGACGAGTGTCCGGTTCTGATCTCGTCGAAAACCTCCGAGCCGCCGCCGCAGGCACGGGCAACAGTCACCAACGCCGCGCGCGTTCGGTGCGAACGCGGGCAAAACGCCGACGGCGTCGACAACACTTCTGCGCGTTGCTGGTGCTGCTACATGTCCAAGTGTATACAGCTCATAAAACTACTATCCTTACTCCGTACAGCTCTCTACTAATTTGATATCGCAATTGATGCATAGCCTTTCGGGTGAAACTGCGACATTTTTCTCTCAATAAAAATTTTGTCTCCACCTCCTCCTCTTATCAACTTCGATTTGCCAGTTTCAAGGTTTCAGGGCTGCAGAAAATAGCGCCTCTTCCTCTTCACAACCACAATCAAGTCCATCGACGGAAGTAACGTGCGTTTCGTAGCCTGTCCAGGTATCGAATCATCGATACGCGGTAGCGGATAAACCTCTTTCTTTGTTATCAGGGTGAGTTTTCGATAGTCGACGCAGAAGCGCAGGCTACCGTCCTTATTTTTCAGCAATACGACAGGCGATGCCCAAGGACTCTTAGATGGCCGAATAACCTCGTCCTCAAGCATCGTTTTCACTTGTTTTAACACGAAAGTGTTTTATGCCGGGGTCCACCAAGACTTCACTGACGTATTTCCGTCACGAAATACTGACGTATTTCCGTGACGTATTTCCGTCACGGAAATACGTCAGCTTACAATGTACACGAACATAATACAAAGAAAGAAACCAGAAGAAAAAGTTCCACAAACATGCAAAATCTGGAAATCGAACCCACGACCTCTTGTGGTCCGCGACGATAGATCGCCGAGCGTTTAACCCATTGCGCCACAAACGCATTTGCAGAGAGCTACACAGACGCGCCTTATATATCTAACACTCCTCCGTGTACCCGCGCTCTTGCTCGGGGCGGTGCCGCCGCCTACGAGCAGAAAAGAGAAGTACTGCATTATGACACTAACGCGCACCGACAGTGAACGCTTCGGTGGTCTCAGCACTACGACGCCTCGATGCCAGCATTCGAAGGGACGCTGGCATCAAGAAGCACTACCAACGCCAGGTGGCGTTCACCGTACTCAGCACAGCGGAGCGTGGCCTCCGCAATTAGCTCTGAAAATGTTTCTGAAGTTGATCGCGGAGGCTGCAATTACGACGCGCTGTACGCGCTGATTTGACTCGGTGACGATTCAGTTACGTGCTTTGTCTTGCGCGTTGTATTAGTGTGTCAGTTACGTGCTTCGTCTTTCGCGTTGTGCTAGCGTGTGCAGCGTAGTGCAGCTTCCATATGCACGACGGTTGCTCATGGTCATCGACGTTGGTAGTCGTGATGGAGGAGACGTGCCACCAGGCGTCAGCGTGGGTGCATCAACGCCTAAGGGCGCTTTAGCCACAAAACACCAATAGACATTATATATCAATGTGCAATAAACATTACACTACTTCTGTGAAGACACGTTTCACTTTCGTGTTCTATACCGATTCCTATATAAGAGGGATCAACCACATTTTTGTATTGCCTCGCGCTTTTTGGTGGTACACGGCAAGGATTCTGCCGAATGGGTCTTGCGTCGGCTTCGGTGATAACAGGGTGCTTGGTGAGCGGCGTCTGGCTAACTCTTGACGCCGATGAGAAGCCGCTGTGAAACTGATTGATGAGCTCAAGAAGGCTGTTGCGTTCGACGGGCGATAAAATTAGACTGACGTCAACCACAGGTGCAGGCATAGGCATGGTGGACGCCACGTGCTGCACTGAGATGCAGTCTTGTACTGGGGCAAATTCGTCGAAGTAAGCAACACCAGTGCCTTTAACAATGTGTCGGCGTTCCCTGCTAAAGTTCTTCATCAGGAGTTCAGCATATCCGTCGAGTACATAAACTACGGCCCTGGCGATGGAAACGCCGTGACTCGGTACCAGTGTGTTGATGTGTTCAGCGATTCCGCTCCCGCTGTGTAAGTTGTCGCAGATTACACGCACGAGGGAACATCTACGTGGCGGAAGCGTCTCGTCGTCAGTGATACGTAAGCGCGGTCGCTGGTGTGCCACGGGGTCGACGTTGTCTGAGCACGTAGCAAATGTAACGATGCGGTCACGGGCATTAATCACTGCACCGTACTCTCTGAAGAAATGCACCCCCAATGTAAGTTCCTTACATCACTCAAAGAGAATGACGAGGCTGAGCCGGTGATAACTATTCTGGCTGTGCATTTTCCAATCGGCGTCATCAACTGGCCCCCGGCAGTTTTGATGTTGGGCTCGGTTCGCCGCGTGCTCACCTTTCTGAGTCTGTCGGCTAGCTTGAGACTCATTATCGAAAAATGCGAACCAGTAAACGACAGCGGCCACTTCGTAGCCGTCAATGCGAACGACAAGATCGGCACTGACGGCGTCGGTTACACGGGGCGTGGTCGGAGTCGTCGGAGTCTTGGAGTCATCGATCTTCGGCGATGGGGGCTCTTGAGAAGCTAGACGGTTTGCAACCTCACCCCCGGAGGTCGCTGCCTCTAGTTTCCACGGCACGGGCTAAAGGACCTGCCCTTAGAGACCTCAGGAAAACCACGACGGGGTGGGGTGGAGTAACGAGCTGGAGATGGGGAACGCGATGGAGGCGTCGTCGAACCTTCCGGCCGGAAGTCTGTAGCATTGTCGTCGCAGGTACATGGATCAGCTTCAAAGGGACGGTAATTGTAGTTGGAGGAGAATCTCGGAAACCCAGCTGCACGATAGTGGCAAGCTCGGTAAACATGCCTTGCTTCGCCGCAATGTAAGCATAGCGGTCTGCGGTCAGCGGTTCGCCACAAATCGGTTTTCCGAAGCTAGTAGCCGGCAGGAAATTCTCCGTAAGACCGAGGTGCAGCGATCGGCTGTCGACGATACGGCGTTGCCGGTGGAGGCGGTGACTGTCGACGATAGGGCATTGAGGGTGGGGGCGGCGTTGGAGTGGTCGACGGTGTCAGCAGCATCGAATTGGCGGGAAGTGGTCTACAAACAGCTTCTGTGTAAGTGAATCGTCGTGGCATCGCCTGCCAGTCGGGTGAAAAAAAAAAGGACTGTCGAACTTCCATAAGCGACAGAAGCCACCGCTGGTGCCACGGGAGCAATCGCGAGCTGCCGGATCTCCTCTCGCACAATCTCTAGGATGATTTCACGCAGAGATGTGCCACAATTCTTAGGCAGAATTGAATCATTCATCGGTGAGTTCGTGCGGTCATATAGGAGGTGCCGCTGCTGTAGTGCCCGTTCGATGGCGGTAGCCTCCTTGGTGAACTCGGCCACTGTCTTCGGTGGATTCCTCACGAGGCCGGCAAACACTTGCTCCTTGACTCCCCGCAAGAAATAGCGCAACTTCTTTTCTTCTGCCATCTCTGGGCGTGCTCGGCGGAAAAGGCGGGCCATATCTTCAGCAAACATGGCAACACTCTCATTTGGTTTCTGAATACGGGATGTATGGGTCCGCGATGGGGTGCCAAGCATGAGGCAGTCCAACCCAGCTCCTCCCTCAGTGTCACGTCCTAGTAGGAGACGAGAAACCCTGTGTACAGCAAGGATAACAGCGCTTTATGATGATGATGATGATTGAACCTATATCTTGGCTCGTACCCACTGAAGGGGATAGGCCAAGAATCGGGCAGCGTAGGTAGCTAGAGAGAGAGAGAGAGAGAGAGAGAGAGAGAGAGAGTGAACTTTATTTAGAACCAGCAGTATAGTCGGCTGGGCCTAGGCCTCCCATGATGGGACGTCGAGGTTTTGCCTCATCGCCGCTTCGTACGCCTGCTGGGTAGCCCAGAGTTGGTTGTCGAGATGGGAGCTGCGCTGGACGGCGCCTCTCTCGACGAGAGGGTCACGGGATTAAGGTCTGGGTATAGATGTTTGCACATCATATCATGTGGGGGAGTGTTGCTGGTTGAGTTTTACAGATCTTGCACGTGTGGCTTGTGTAGATGTCGGGGTATATGATGTGATAGCGTGTGAGGGAGAGGTACGTATTGGTCTGTAACAGGCGAAGGGTGGTTGCCTGTGCTCTGTTTAACTTGCCGTGAGGGGTGGGAAAGATTCTTCTTGCGAGGTAAAATGACTTCACAAGGTCGTGGTATCTTGTAAGGCGGTCACGTCCTGCGGGTGCACATGCACCTTCTCCGGCACGGTTGACCAGTTCTCGTGCTACGGAGTGTGTAACCTCGTTGAGGTTGGTGAGGTGCAGGTGGACATACCGGCGTGTGCTGGGAACCAGACGAGGGTGATTTGATTTTAAGATGAACGCAATCACTCCGTAGGTAGCTAAAGAAAATTCTTTTTGAAAATGAAAAACGCAAAGTAAAAGAAAGAAAAAAAAAATAAAAAGAAAAAACAAAAAGAAAGGGCATTTTGGAACAACTAGACTAGTATTCCAGCGATCAGTCAGACTAACTGAAGGGTGAATTTTAAATGAGGTTACTGTCAAGGTGAGAATAAACAAAATGTTACTAAAGAATTTGGATAAAGTAATTTCAGTGAAATGAGTAATTATGTGATAGGTAGAATAAAGCTACAATAATTAGCAGGGTAATCGTCTTGTTTCAGTTAAAAAATCCAACATTGCGCAACAAACGTTTCTGTGACAATAGCCAAGGGTCGAGTTCCAAAATGATAATAATACTGGTGTACTGAATCCTAATCCAATTTTGCGCAGTGGAGCTTCGAGTAATATCTTTCACTGGTTTTAATAACGTCGGCGTGATAAAAAGTAGTGGTGTATTGTTTCAATTTCCTTACAGTTGTGGCACAGAGGGATATCGTCAGACCAGCTCTATGTAAATAGAAATGCAATTCCGGGATGCCACAGCGTAATCCGGAGTATGTAACTTCCAACGGCCGTGAAGGACACCGTTGATTATTCCAGCAAAAGCCTAGATACTGAAAGTCTGTAGATGGGATCAGCGATAATTTGCTTAAGTCGTTTCGTAGGCAAAACGTTTTGAATATCGATGCAATGGCGTCAGCTGTATCCGGTAAAATATGAATCACAGGTCCATTTAAAGATGTTCTGGCTTATAAATCTGCCATTTCGTCTAGGTATGAACCGCAGTGGCCAGAAACCCAGAGCAAATTAATTTTTTGTGACGTTGTAGGGACAAAATTTTGGGACACACTTAAGATAGTTGTATTCGTTGCCGAGGAAAGCGACGCACATACCGACCGAGAGTCTGTAACTACGACAACTGACAATTGATTCGCGGGGAAGTTTGCGCAGCGCTAAAACAATCGCCAATAATTCTGCTATGAAAATAGGCGTGTAATTCGGAAGGCGAATAGAAAAGGACTTGCTAAGGGAAGGAGAGCAAATGCCTACGCCAGCCTTCTCGTCTGACAATGAAATATCAGTCGCAATTATATTGCTTGTTTCCAGGTGAGAGACGTAATCTTGTAATTGGTCATTTAAATATTGAAATATTCCAATTTAAATATTGGAAGGGTAGCATTCGAGGAGAAAATATCGTAAAATTCAATTTGGAGGCTTTTTTCCGATTCACTTTTTTGGGTGAATACTTGAATTTGCACATTCAGTGGTGTCAGCTGTGCATGTAAGAAAACGATCTGAGGGGTGTGCAGTCGTGATCACTGATTACTAAAAAAATGTACTTGGTTCGTTAATGAAAACATGCACTGATCTTCTTTGAGGAGAATCGTAAAATTTTAGGTACGTTTGGACAGTAAGAATCCTGAATCTACTTTTTAAACATGGTAATCGCGCTTCCATTACAGAACGGTGTTTGCAACAAACTTAGGGAGCCCAAGGCACAAACGCAGAGCTTCCCTTTCAAACAGTACCAGAGGTTGAATTTTATAAGATGGACGGCCAGAAAACAAGACGGGCACCCAAATTCTATGATGGGTCGGACGTACATTTTATATATCATAATTAATGTATGTCTTCGCAACCCGTATCGCCGGTTACTGATTTTACGCAACCATCCCATAACACGAGTTGCCTTAGACACGACGTTTTCAATGTGGGTTTCCAGTTTAGTGTCCCATCATATGAAATTCCCAGGTATTTTAGAGAATCCACGTGGGGAATGAACTCTTGACGATACATTAGTGAAATGTGAACGGGAACATCTAAAGGAAAGAGAAGGAGTGCACTTTTACTAACGTTCAGAGACATAGGTATGCTCTCAATCCAAGTTTCAAGAGTAGATAAGTAATTTTGTAACACTGCATAAAGTGAATGTAGATCATCGTTCGATGCAAATAAAACGGTGTCATCGACATAAACGTATGCATGAATGTCCTGGAGCCGCGGGATGGAGCCTAAACTATATTAAATGAAACAGGAGATAACACTGACCCCCGTGGTACTCCTCGCTTCTGCTTATACCTAGACGATGAACATCCGCTTTGAAAACAGTAGAGTTCTCTTTCCATTAAAAATTCTGAAAGCCACGCCGTGACGTGTTTCGGAAACCTGTATAATTGTTTAATTCTGAGCATTCAACGCGACGTGGTTGTTGTTGTTGCCTCAAAACGTGGCTTTGAGGCAACAACAACAACAAACGCCAGAATAGCTCGCATATAACCATGATTTGACTAAAACGATAGCTACTTAAAATGGCATGTACTGTTCTACCTCGTGAACTAAGGTATCAAAATGCACGTTCGCAAAGTGATCATTTCCGTGTCACAAGAAAGCAAGGAGTAAGTTAAAAAAACAGGCCAAGCACAAAGCAGCAATATGCATATCAGCAGAGAAAAGAAATCGCACTGTGAAAGAGTAACTTGCCAACAACCGCGCGTGCGAGAGAGTCTAAAGCCGCTATAGTTTTTCACAAAATTTATTCCCAGATATATCGTCCCATAAGCGTGACTAAATGTTTGCAGGCTATCGTCTACTGACAGAGTCGGCTCTGCTCAAGAAAGCTGATATTGCTTGAGTTCTCCTCGATGTTGATGAAGCGTCTCAGACTTGCGAAAACGCCAACGTTCAAAGATGGGCAGGGCATCCGGAAGTTGTCTGCTTCTAGGTGATATACGACTGCGCATATTTTCGGATTGGCAAGGCCTTTCATTAATGAGTCACGGAGTTTATTGTTTCCTTTGAACACATAGAGTGGCGCCGGGGAAGACGCGTTGCCTGGCTGATGGAGCCTGCGGAATATCAAACAATTGTCGTAACCTCTTGCTTTGCAAGGAGGGTCCATCACGCTTCCGCAAACATCCGACATAGATGCCGTTGCGCGACGGCCGGTGTCAGGAGAGATGGCGTTGGAAAACCGCTTGATAACAAGGTGTGATTGGGAAATCCAGCCCTCGGCCAGGAGAGAGGCGAGGCTGTAGCCGCTGCAGATCTTTTCTAAAAACACAGCGCTGCCACTTAGTGACCTAATTAAAGGTTGGATTGAGCCAAACCTGATGGAGCAGGGGTCGGCGCTCGGATTTGATGGTGTCGGGTCTGCAAGGTGCGCCTGCAGGAAAAGCCACTCAACGCGGTCAGCCACCAGCTTCGCCAGGACACTGTTCATTGTCGCGTCTCCCGGGAGCACAACGGCGATCTTACCGCCGCCAACGATAGCGCCAGAGACGCGATACGCGCGCCGAATGGCGTCGACCAAAAGGGACAAGGTGGTTTTGTCATCTGGTCGCCCGCACCCGGGCTCTGGCTCAGCCAGTGGATGACAACGCCGTTCGCGGAGCTGTTTTGCACGATATACATGAGGCTGGAGACGAAGCGTGCCAGTGCACTGGGGTCACGGCCCAGCATGGAGAAATACGCGCTCTCCTCCGCATACCCGCCCACGGCCACCATTATCTCGGTGTCCTGAAAGCGAAGCTTGGACAGCTGATTCCTCCAGTGGTAGAGGCCGACGTCGGTGTGGTCGAAATTCTCGACGCGGCTGCGCACGACACCTGAAGCGCCGACAGCCAGCGACCAGTAGACAATGGAGGTGCAGTAGTCGAGCGGCATGTCGATGAGCGTCATGTAGTTGGCGCGTACCAGACGGGAGATGTTTAATACGCAGAAGATCTCGTGCTGAGATCGTTGCAGGCCCGTGTGCGAGTAGTTGGATGAGACCACGGTGACGTTGGCGCTCCTGTGCACCGGTCTCAAGCAGCTCGCAGGGACTCCTGAGAAAGGGTCCGTGGTGGTCACGAAAGACGGGGCCCTCCTGGGACGCAACGATGTTGGCATGCTGTTCGTTGAATGTGTTCCGCTTTGGATGCCGCTGCCAGTGAAAACGTATGTCAGTATTATCAGTCCGAACGGAAGGCTGAGGGTCGCAACGGTTACGCTGCAGATCGCCCACATTTGCACGAAAGTTGGCCGTCCCCGCTTGTCGATCAACGCGGCTTCGTCGACGGCTGACTCTCGCCTCGGACGCGACGACTCGGCTGGAGCTTGCTCTCCACCCTGGTCGGGTACAGCATCCGCTCTCGACATTGGTGTCGCAGCATCCCTGGCCGAGCGTCTAGGCGTGAAAACGATAACTTCCGGAGCGCCTACGTACGTCGATACTCCCGGGAACCCGTCGTAGCGTTCTGGCTTCGACAAGGCGGTGGTTGAAGCTACCAGGACCTTGATTCTGGGAGGGCTTCCGGCTATCTCTGGGCTCACCGGCCTGCTTCTTTCTGGCGTCAACCACAGGCGAGACTGGGGCTCCGTTGGTGTTACACTTCTGGGGCTTCTTCCCCGTTTGCTCTTCGGCGGGCTCTGTGAGCCACTGTCTCGATTCCGCGGCACACGAACAAAAGGTGCGGCAGGAGGGGCTGCAGCTGGTCCACTCAAACGCCAGGCCTTGCTAGGCGACCTCGAAGCGCGTGTTTTCCACTCGTTGCCGGACGTAGCCTTTGCACGACCGAGCGTCACATGCGATGTGATCTCGGCAGTTTCGGATCATGGCCCGGGGCTTGGTTGTACATGCTGTTTTTCTAGCAGGGCTAGCCACTGGCGAGGTTTGTAAACGGCGAATTCACTGGCTTCTCTCTTTGGTGAAGCCACTGTGACGATGGGCTGGCCTCCATGGTGTTGTCGGGGGCTTCTTGATACTGTTGGTGTCAGTAATGCAGAGCTCTGTGCTCCAGAAAATACGTCTGCAGGCGTTTTGGCGCGTCCAGCTTTGGTGTTCGGCTCTGTGTCCATGGGACCTGTGACTCTGGTCGAAGGAAAACCGTGAAGGAGAGGTTTTCTGAAACCGAGAGGTCAGTGCGGTGTTGTTGTTGTTGTAGCCTATCACGCCTGTGGCTCCTACCCACGGAGGGGGATTGGCCAAGAAATGGGTGGATTATTCCAAATTAATATTGAGGATACATTTCCGAATATCTATGAAATTAGTATTCAACAGCGTAGAGTTATATGTTAAAGTAAATCAAGAAAGTCATATCGAATGAGTAATCAGTAATTTGAAAGTACAAAAAAAAAGAAAAGGATAGAATTTAGCAGGGTATTCGTTTGGAGTCTGTAAGGAACGTTTGGACGGCGAAGCAAGCATCCCTGTGGCTGAATCCCAAAGTGGACGCCCCGAACGAAAGAATATTAGTTTCTGTTAAGTCCAGGCCAAGCCTTCGAAAAGGTATTTCCAACAATCGTTTTCTTGCCGTAGTAAAGCGGCGACAAGATAGAAGAAAGTGGTGTATCGTCTCTTCCTCATTACAAAACGGGCAGAGGGGGGAGGGAACCAAACCCGACCTGTGTAAGTAGAAATTTAGGGAGGGTATACGGCAACGTAATTTGGTGAGAGAGACCTCAAGCATCTTTGTGTTACAGGATTCGCTACGCCAGGGAAATATCAGGTGCTTATAATCTGGAGAAGCAGTCAGAACTGGGTTTGATAAGGCTTTTCTAATTGATCGCATCCGAAATCTAGCCGCCGTGATGTGTGCAGTCACTGGTAGAATGGGAAGAACAGGGCCGGAAAGTGAGTTCTTTGCCAGTGAATCGGCAGTTTCATTAAAAAACAACCCTTTATGACCAGGTACCCAAATCAAATGAACACATTGCACATGGGCAGGAACTAGCAAGTAAAATAGTTTTAGCATAGGTGAATCATTAGTGGCGGTAAGGGAAGAGCAAACAGAAAGGGAGTCAGTAAGGATAGCAGCTGTTGTAGTCGTTTGGTCTAATTTACGTAAAGCTAGGATTACTGCTAAAAACTCGGCCAGAAAAATAGGCACAAAATCGGGCAATCTTAAAGAAAAAGACCAGTCGAGTGCAGGACAAAATATCTCAATGCCAGTCTTTTCCTCGCTCTGTGATGCATCTGTTGCAATGATAATATTTGTTCCTAGGGAGCTTAGGTGGTCTTGTAACATGGCGTTTAAGATGCTGTAAGGTAGTAGTTTTGCGTGGTTTGGGAAAATATCATCGAACCTGATGTCCAGGTAATTTGAATGAGTATTGTTAGGAAGCACATCGCGAATTTGCACATTTAGTGGTTCAAGTAATTTTTGCACAAATATAATCTGTGGTGTATGAAACCTGGGCCAATGAACGGGAAAAAATAATTGTGGATCGGAGATGAAAATTATTTGAGGACGGCTTAATGGTGATTCATATAGTCGTAAGAAAGTCTGAACAGTCAGAAGGTGAAATCGGCATATAATAGGTGGGATTCTCGCTTCCAGATATAATACGGCATTTGCAACGTATTTTGGAAGGCCTAAGCACAGACGTAGCGCCTCTCGCTCTAATAAAACTAGCGGTCGAAGCTTGTATGACGGAACACCTGAGAATAAAACACAGCCAAATTCTAATACTGGACGAACGTACATTTTATATACCATCAAAAGGGATTTTCTTCGCATACCTGTTCTTCGATTGCTTAACTTGCGCAAGATGCCCATTGTACGAGCTCCTTTTGTTGCAATATATTCAATATGCGGCCGCCAGTTAAGATTTCCGTTATAGATAACTACAAGGTACTTCAGTGACTGAACTTGTGGGATATCTTCGTGATGATAGTTAAGCGATATGTATACTGGGTCTTTAACGGGAAAAACAAGGATAGCACACTTATTAGCATTCAGGTTTAAGTGTAAGCTATCCAGCCAGCCTTCCAGTTTCTTTAGATAGGACTGCAAAATTTCGTAAAGGGAGTATAGGTCACTAGCCATACCAAAAAAGGCGATGTCGTCAGCATAAACGTAGGTACTGACACCTGGGTGAACGGGGATTCCGCTCAGTAAAATATTAAATAATATTGGTGAAAGTACCGATCCCTGAGGCACACCTCTTGTTTGCTTGTGTTTACCAGATGAATAGCCGCTTCGAAAACAAAAGAATTCCCTGTCTTTCAAAAATTCATGCACCCATGCTACAATATATCCTGGAAAGCCATGGCCCTGTAACCGATTTGTTAAAATTGCATGTTCAATGCTGTCATAGGCTTTACATATATCTAAAGTAACTAACGCCGCATATTGTTTTTTCTGTCTGGCGATGTTAATGCGACTTTCAAGGTCTACATGCGCGTGCCATATTGAATAGCCAGATCTAAATCCAATTTGACAAGGACTCAACAATTGATTTTCATCAATAAACTTCATTATATGCCCCTGAAGCACTCTTTCAATAAGTTTTGCTATGTTTGATGTCAACGCAATTGGTCTGATGTTGTCGATAGTATACCCTGCCCCTTGCTTTTTAAGTAACGGAATAATTTTGGCGATCTTCCATTCATGTGGAATCCATGCATTGCTAATAGAGTAATTTAGCAACTTCAGAAGCTCACGTGGGGCTTCTTGGAAGAAAATTTTTAACATTGCATTTGTTATTCCATCCGGGCCAGGCGCTGTAGTTGGTAACCGTAACATGACCTGTGCTAGTTCCGAATAGGATATCTCTTTGTAGTCCGAGAATGTAGGAGTAAGAACAGAATTTTGAAGACGCGTTGTGAACCGGCTCTCCAATCATTTAGCCAATAGGTCTAAGGACTCCTGCATTTCCTGTGCGGTATAGACAATTGAGTCTACATTAACGCTCAGTGGGAGTCTGTTTCTAGATCGAAGGAAATAAAATAAAGCACGTTTGTTTTTGGATTCAGATAGATAATCAAAATGTTTTTTATCGTACTCATCTTTTGCGTGTTTGACAGTGCGTTTGAAGGTTGCCGAAATAAATTGATAATCTTTCCAATTTTGTGGGCTCTGATTATGTAGAAGTTTTTTCCAAGCAGCTTTTCTTCTGCGATAAACTCGTGAGCACTCATTGTTCCACCAGGGACTAGATGATGTACGTTTAGCTGTCTGAATTACGAATTCAGACTTTTGTCGGGACATCTGTAACGCTGAACAAATTTTCAAGCCAATGTCTTCGTCATTAGTATTAGTCAATGACGCAATAGAAGAGTGTAAGCAGTCTTTAAATTTTTTGCAATTAACAAATATTCTGTCTTGTCGCTCAACTGATGTTAATGGGCATGCAATTTCGAAGTATACTGGGAGATGATCACTGTTTGTAGAGAAATCAATCGTAGTCCAAGATGTCACGGCAATACTTGTGCTAGAAAACGTCAAATCTAACACTGAGCGAGATTGGCCACGGACAAATGTGGGTCGTCTCATATTTAGGCATGAAAGATTTTTATCTATGGTCCAGTCCCATAGACGCGTTCCACATGCATCTGTTCTGTAACCCCATGATACGTGATGCGAGTTGAAGTCACCAGTAAGGATGACTTGATTTCTGCAGCTAGCAAGCGCACTATCCAATTGATATGTACTGTGTACGCCCGTAGGGAAATAAGCATTTATAATCGAAAAAGTACGGTAGCCTGGTATGCTAAGGTGTACTGCCAAAATTTCACATTCCGGAGACATTAACTTGAAAGCTATTTTAGCCTTATGACAGAATTTAGATGACAACAAAATCATTAAACCACCTCCTAGTGAAAGGCGATCTAATCGAAAAGGTCGAAAATCTTTAAAATTAAAATTTTTCTCTGGAGTAAGCCAGGTTTCTTGTAAAATTATTACGTCAGGGTTAAGATGTGTAGTTAAGCAATTTAAGTCTATTGAAGCAGAAATCAAGGAACGACAGTTCCACTGTAACACTTTTAAAGAAGCTATGGTGATGATCTAATTGATATAATTACTTCAGCGACTACCGTCGCAATGTACTTTCTTGGATGCCAGAATGAGAAATAGGATTACCCTTTTTGTTTTTGGAATAGGGACAAGACGCTGTTACTGGAGAACCAGTTCGCTTATGCGGCCTGGTATCATGACCTGTTTCCATGTCATCCTGAGAGTCTGTCTGACGCGAAGAACAAGGATCGGATCCAACAAACGTTGGGTCCGATCTGGTATTCGGCGCTAGGACTGAATTGGCTACCTGTTCTGCAGCACAAGCAAGCGATTTGGTGATTGGTGTTGCGGCTGTTTGCAACAGCTGTGTCATCTGAGCGGTAAACACTTGGGAAATGCATTCTGTAACAGTTTCAACAATATGTTGCATAGCCTTTGTCATCGGTTTTTCCACTGCTGACTCAATGAGTTTAGACAAGTTGTCTTCATTAAACGTCGACTGCCTCGCAGTGACGCCAGCGTATCCAAAAGCTCTGTCCTTGACGACTGCAATAGCCTCTTGCCGCGAACATCTTCGCCTGTCAATTACCTCGAGGACCTGCACTTCATTAGCTTTTGCCGAGCAGTTTGCATAGTCAGCCGCATGGTTTCCTCCACACAGGCAGCATGTTTCGGTTTCAGCTGTGCACTCATTAGGGGAATGATCCTCACCACAGACGCGACAGCGTGCATTTGATTTGCAGCCTCCTGCACTATGGCCAAAACGCCAACAGTTCCGACACTGTAGTGGACGGGAAGGGAGAGGATCCACTCTAAAAATAAGTGGCCACACTTTTAGTTCAGATGGGCAGGACATACCAGCAAACGTAGCTATGACCGATTCAGTGGCAACTTTTTCCCCGTTTACGAGTCGGTTGCATCGGTATACGGCTATGACACCAGCATCAGACAACTTCTCCAGAGTCTCAGTTGGGCTCAATCGAGAGTCTACGCCCCGGACAATGCCTTTAGTGCATGCTAGATGGGGAGGAATGAACGCACTCACCGGCACAGATGCAAAAATCTTACTCTTTAGGAGGTCTGCAACACAAGTCGGATCTGATGACCTACAAACTATCCCACCTCTTCCAAATTGTCGGACATCGCTTATCATTTGGAAGTGACGCGTCATGGCTTGGAGCTCGGCCTGGACAGCCTGTGGGTTGTTCAGCCGGATGAATCCACCACTCGAGGGCACCAGCGCGACAGGGATGCTGCTAACACCGCTGCGGAAGAAAGATTCCAAAGGTAAATCATCAGGAGAAAGGGAGGCTGACCAAGGGCTGGGCCCTTGCCCAGGAGAGTTTTTAGACATCAGCGCTGCTTCAAGCACTAGGTAAGTCCTGTAAATATGAGATGGTTAAGATGAGTAGGTCAAATCCACCCAAAACTCAGCCAAACCACCGCGCAGTGAGCTTGCCAGGAGACTTCAGCGTGGACGTCGGGACGCCGATCCAAACGAAGAAGCCCGAAAAGGCGTGGCCGGGATTACAGTGGACCGGGGAGGGTGCGCAGAATGTTCCTTGTTCTTGTTGTTGTTGTTGTTGTAGCCTATCACGCCTGTGGCTCCTACCCACGGAGGGGGATTGGCCAAGAAATGGGTGGATTATTCCAAATTAATATTGAGGATACATTTCCGAATATCTATGAAATTAGTATTCAACAGCGTAGAGTTATATGTTAAAGTAAATCAAGAAAGTCATATCGAATGAGTAATCAGAAATTTGAAAGTACAAAAAAAAGAAAAGGATAGAATTTAGCAGGGTATTCGTTTGGAGTCTGTAAGGAACGTTTGGACGGCGAAGCAAGCATCCCTGTGGCTGAATCCCAAAGTGGACGCCCCGAACGAAAGAATATTAGGTTCTGTTAAGTCCAGGCCAAGCCTTCGAAAAGGTATTTCCAACAATCGTTTTCTTGCCGCAGTAAAGCGGCGACAAGATAGAAGAAAGTGGTGTATCGTCTCTTCCTCATTACAAAACGGGCAGAGGGGGGAGGGAACCAAACCCGACCTGTGTAAGTAGAAATTTAGGGAGGGTATACGGCAACGTAATTTGGTGAGAGAGACCTCAAGCATCTTTGTGTTACAGGATTCGCTACGCCAGGGAAATATCAGGTGCTTATAATCTGGAGAAGCAGTCAGAACTGGGTTTGATAAGGCTTTTCTAATTGATCGCATCCGAAATCTAGCCGCCGTGATGTGTGCAGTCACTGGTAGAATGGGAAGAACAGGGCCGGAAAGAGAGGTCTTTGCCAGTGAATCGGCAGTTTCATTAAAAAACAACCCTTTATGACCAGGTACCCAAATCAAATGAACACATTGCACATGGGCAGGAACTAGCAAGTAAAATAGTTTTAGCATAGGTGAATCATTAGAGGCGGTAAGGGAAGAGCAAACAGAAAGGGAGTCAGTAAGGATAGCAGCTGTTGTAGTCGTTTGGTCTAATTTACGTAAAGCTAGGATTACTGCTAAAAACTCGGCCAGAAAAATAGGCACAAAATCGGGCAATCTTAAAGAAAAAGACCAGTCGAGTGCAGGACAAAATATCCCAATGCCAGTCTTATCCTCGCTCTGTGATGTATCTGTTGCAATGATAATATTTGTTCCTAGGGAGCTTAGGTGGTCTTGTAACATGGCGTTTAAGATGCTGTAAGGTAGTAGTTTTGCGTGGTTTGGGAAAATATCGTCGAACCTGATATCCAGGTAATTTGAATGAGTATTGTTAGGAAGCACATCGCGAATTTGCACATTTAGTGGTTCAAGTAATTTTTGCACAAATATAATCTGTGGTGTATGAAACCTGGGCCAATGAACGGGAAAAAATAATTGTGGATCGGAGATGAAAATTATTTGAGGACGGCTTAATGGTGATTCATATAGTCGTAAGAAAGTCTGAACGGTCAGAAGGTGAAATCGGCATATAATAGGTGGGATTCTCGCTTCCAGATATAAGACGGCATTTGCAACGTATTTTGGAAGGCCTAAGCACAGACGTAGCGCCTCTCGCTCTAATAAAACTAGCAGGTCGAAGCTTGTATGACGGAACACCTGAGAATAAAACACAGCCAAATTCTAATACTGGACGAACGTACATTTTATATACCATCAAAAGGGATTTTCTTCGCATACCTGTTCTTCGATTGCTTAACTTGCGCAAGATGCCCATTGTACGAGCTCCTTTTGTTGCAATATATTCAATATGCGGCCGCCAGTTAAGATTTCCGTTATAGATAACTCCAAGGTACTTCAGTGACTGAACTTGTGGGATATCTTCGAGGTGATAGTTAAGCGATATGTATACTGGGTCTTTAACGGGAAAAACAAGGATAGCACACTTATTAGCATTCAGGTTTAAGTGTAAGCTATCCAGCCAGCCTTCCAGTTTCTTTAGATAGGACTGCAAAATTTCGTAAAGGGAGTATAGGTCACTAGCCATACCAAAAAAGGCGATGTCGTCAGCATAAACGTAGGTACTGACACCTGGGTGAACGGGGATTCCGCTCAGTAAAATATTAAATAATATTGGTGAAAGTACCGATCCCTGAGGCACACCTCTTGTTTGCTTGTGTTTACCAGATGAATAGCCGCTTCGAAAACAAAAGAATTCCCTGTCTTTCAAAAATTCATGCACCCATGCTACAATATATCCTGGAAAGCCATGGCCCTGTAACCGATTTGTTAAAATTGCATGTTCAATGCTGTCATAGGCTTTACATATATCTAAAGTAACTAACGCCGCATATTGTTTTTTCTGTCTGGCGATGTTAATGCGACTTTCAAGGTCTACATGCGCGTGCCATATTGAATAGCCCGATCTAAATCCAATTTGACAAGGACTCAACAATTGATTTTCATCAATAAACTTCATTATATGCCCGTGAAGCACTCTTTCAATAAGTTTTGCTATGTTTGATGTCAACGCAATTGGTCTGATGTTGTCGATAGTATACCCTGCCCCTTGCTTTTTAAGTAACGGAATAATTTTGGCGATCTTCCATTCATGTGGAATCCATGCATTGCTAATAGAGTAATTTAGCAACCTCAGAAGCTCACGTGGGGCTTCTTGGAAGAAAATTTTTAACATTGCATTTGTTATTCCATCCGGGCCAGGCGCTGTAGTTGGTAACCGTAACATGACCTGTGCTAGTTCCGAATACGATATCTCTTTGTAGTCCGAGAATGTAGGAGTAAGAACAGAATTTTGAAGACGCGTTGTGAACCGGCTCTCCAATCCTTTAGCCAATAGGTCTAAGGACTCCTGCATTTCCTGTGCGGTATAGACAATTGAGTCTACATTAACGCTCAGTGGGAGTCTGTTTCTAGATCGAAGGAAATAAAATAAAGCACGTTTGTTTTTGGATTCAGATAGATAATCAAAACGTTTTTTATCGTACTCATCTTTTGCGTGTTTGACAGTGCGTTTGAAGGTTGCCGAAATAAATTGATAATCTTTCCAATTTTGTGGGCTCTGATTATGTAGAAGTTTTTTCCAAGCAGCTTTTCTTCTGCGATAAACTCGTGAGCACTCATTGTTCCACCAGGGACTAGATGATGTACGTTTAGCTGTCTGAATTACGAATTCAGACTTTTGTCGGGACATCTGTAACGCTGAACAAATTTTCAAGCCAATGTCTTCGTCATTAGTATTAGTCAATGACGCAATGGAAGAGTGTAAGCAGTCTTTAAATTTTTTGCAATTAACAAATATTCTGTCTTGTCGCTCAACTGATGTTAATGGGCATGCAATTTCGAAGTATACTGGGAGATGATCACTGTTTGTAGAGAAATCAATCGTAGTCCAAGATGTCACGGCAATACTTGTGCTAGAAAACGTCAAATCTAACACTGAGCGAAATTGGCCACGGACAAATGTGGGTCGTCTCATATTTAGGCATGAAAGATTTTTATCTATGGTCCAGTCCCATAGACGCGTTCCACATGCATCTGTTCTGTAACCCCATGATACGTGATGCGAGTTGAAGTCACCAGTAAGGATGACTTGATTTTTGCAGCTAGCAAGCGCACTATCCAATTGATATGTACTGTGTACGCCCGTAGGGAAATAAGCATTTATAATCGAAAAAGTACGGTAGCCTGGTATGCTAAGGTGTACTGCCAAAATTTCACATTCCGGAGACATTAACTTGAAAGCTATTTTAGCCTTATGACAGAATTTAGATGACAACAAAATCATTAAACCACCTCCTAGTGAAAGGCGATCTAATCGAAAAAGTCGAAAATCTTTAAAATTAAAATTTTTCTCTGGAGTAAGCCAGGTTTCTTGTAAAATTATTACGTCAGGGTTAAGATGTGTAGTTAAGCAATTTAAGTCTATTGAAGCAGAAATCAAGGAACGACAGTTCCACTGTAGCACTTTTAAAGAAGCTATGGTGATGATCTAATTGATATAATTACTTCAGCGACTACCGTCGCAATGTACTTTCTTGGATGCCAGAATGAGAAATAGGATTACCCTTTTTGTTTTTGGAATAGGGACAAGACGCTGTTACTGGAGAACCAGTTCGCTTATGCGGCCTGGTATCATGACCTGTTTCCATGTCATCCTGTGAGTCTGTCTGACGCGAAGAACAAGGATCGGATCCAACAAACGTTGGGTCCGATCTGGTATTCGGCGCTAGGACTGAATTGGCTACCTGTTCTGCAGCACAAGCAAGCGATTTGGTGATTGGTGTTGCGGCTGTTTGCAACAGCTGTGTCATCTGAGCGGTAAACACTTGGGAAATGCATTCTGTAACAGTTTCAACAATATGTTGCATAGCCTTTGTCATCGCTTTTTCCACTGCTGACTCAATGAGTTTAGACAAGTTGTCTTCATTTAAAGTCGACTGCCTCGCAGTGACGCCAGCGTATCCAAAAGCTCTGTCCTTGACGACTGCAATAGCCTCTTGCCGCGAACATCTTCGCCTGTCAATTACCTCGAGGACCTGCACTTCATTAGCTTTTGCCGAGCAGTTTGCATAGTCAGCCGCATGGTTTCCTCCACACAGGCAGCATGTTTCGGTTTCAGCTGTGCACTCATTAGGGGAATGATCCTCACCACAGACGCGACAGCGTGCATTTGATTTGCAGCCTCCTGCACTATGGCCAAAACGCCAACAGTTCCGACACTGTAGTGGACGGGAAGGGAGAGGATCCACTCTAAAAATAAGTGGCCACACTTTTAGTTCAGATGGGCAGGACATACCAGCAAACGTAGCTATGACCGATTCAGTGGCAACTTTTTCCCCGTTTACGAGTCGGTTGCATCGGTATACGGCTATGACACCAGCATCAGACAACTTCTCCAGAGTCTCAGTTGGGCTCAATCGAGAGTCTACGCCCCTGACAATGCCTTTAGTGCATGCTAGATGGGGAGGAATGAACGCACTCACCGGCACAGATGCAAAAATCTTACTCTTTAGGAGGTCTGCAACACAGGTCGGATCTGATGACCTACAAACTATCCCACCTCTTCCAAATTGTCGGACATCGCTTATCATTTGGAAGTGACGCGTCATGGCTTGGAGCTCGGCCTGGACAGCCTGTGGGTTGTTCAGCCGGATGAATCCACCACTCGAGGGCACCAGCGCGACAGGGATGCTGCTAACACCGCTGCGGAAGAAAGATTCTAAAGGTAAATCATCAGGAGAAAGGGAGGCTGACCAAGGGCTGGGCCCTTGCCCAGGAGAGTTTTTAGACATCAGCGCTGCTTCAAGCACTAGGTAAGTCCTGTAAATATGAGATGGTTAAGATGAGTAGGTCAAATCCACCCAAAACTCAGCCAAACCACCGCGCAGTGAGCTTGCCAGGAGAGTTAGGCTAGCAAAAACCACTCGAACCGTAGGGCCAGTCACCGCCGTGAAACGAGCGTGGGGATGCCGCCACGTTCTTATTGTTCCTTGTTCTTATTGCGGTGGTCGAGGCCAGCTAGATTGCGAGAATCATCTTCTTCTTCTTATTGCACGTGCACGCAGTGGTGCATTAACCAAGAATATATAAACTATATCGAATACAATACGAATTTCGCGCAAGCCGATTATTTTGATTGAGTGGAATTATTTATTGCAGTGGAAGTATTGCAGTGGACAGTCAAGCCTTCTCAGGATTTTTGCCCGTGCACTAAACATCTGAGAGATATTGAATAAAGCTGAATTGAATTGACTAACTGAAGGGGAAATTTTAAAAGCGTATATAGTCAAGGAGAGAATAAATACCATGTTAATCAAGAGTTTGGAGAAACAAATTTCAGTGAAATCAATGATGATCTGGTAGGCAGAGTAAAGCTGCAATAATTAACAGTGTAATCGGTTTGTTTCAGTTAAATATGTGGACAGCTTGCAGTAGTGATGCAAGGCTGGAGTAAACAGCGGAGCTGGTGATCGACCTAGCTTCTTCCAGGTTTTACTATGCTTGGCTAAGTTTTGCTAGGAAATGCTAAGTGCTGCTTCAGAAGCGGCTCGTCGCCGACGCGCAGATTCTCGCTTGGCAGCGCAACGCGTTTCAAGATGAGCGGCTTCATCTTCGGGTGTCCGGATCTTCTTTGGCCGTCCCGTGTCAAAAGGCTATACATGTACTCGCCACAGAGTCAACGAGAGTTCTGTCGCCGTCGCGGCGGCTCCGGGCATAAAACCCCCCGGTGACGTCACAGCCGAGCTGCGCCTCCACACTTGCCGGGGCGTGACTGGTCGAAACCGGCCGAGCCGCCGCCAGAGGCGCCTGCTGCAGTCACGGACACCGCGCGTTCGGTGCGAACGCGGGGAAACAGGGAAGCGCGGACGGCGTATCTGCGCGATGCCTCGTTGGTGCTGCTAGAATTTCTCTCTCGCTCTCATTTTCTCTTTCTCTCTTCCGAGCATAGCGCGCGCCGCGCGCATGATCTCCTTCCTTCTAAACGTCCCATGTCAAGGCAACATGTGCACGGCAAGGAGTGGAGGCGAAGCACACGCCGCTCCGCGAGGTGGTTGCTAGGCAACGCGCGGTGACGTCATCGCCAGGAGAAGATTTTCGCTCGCACTACGCGGCGCAACTAATAGTTTAAACAGCTCTGCTGTTAAAATCAAACAATGTGCAACAAAGGCCTCCGAGACTATTGGGGACGAGGACTGAGGAATCTCCATCTGTCGGAAGCGCTTCGCTTGAGTAGTGTGAAGGACAACGAGTAGTGTGAAGGACAAGCGCGCTCCTCGCAGGTTTGGCTGTCGGTGCTCAATAAAAACACCACGCGGGAGGCCTGGTCATTTCTGTATGTACTCTACAAACAAGGGAAGTTTATTACTGCCAAAATAATAATCTTTAGCAAACACAAAGCGCACAATAGTTTACAGGCGCTACCCCTCGACCGAATACGTACAGTGAATGCCCACTGCGTGTGGTCGCCGTGATAGAGTCCCCCGAACCAGCTTCTTGCGTGAAAGGTCGGCAATCGCTGAGAGCAGACTATGTGAAATGTGTTCTTATAGTTGGGCTGTCTGTATAACCAAATGGAGCATAACATAATGAAGCCTCAATGTAGCGATCGCACGGGTTCGCAGAGACCGACTGCACGTCTGCATGCATGTCTGCGCACAATGTTTCGCTTTCGCTGCCGAGCGCGTTTTCGCACCGTGCCGTGAGCTTTAGGCCGCAGCATATGAACATTTGACAGTACACAAGCAACCATTGTTGCGTGGACGCTATCAAGGCTGTTCAAAAATAATTTCGTTATAACGAGGGACTTCGACGCTATACGGCGACTCGTGATGTGCTATCGCGACGATTCAATCATATTTTTTCGTTTCTTCTAAATTCTTGGACTTTTCAATATCGTTATTTCACAAGTTGCGTCACACTGTATATTTTTCGGTCTTCTTAGCGGGGAATATCCGGCTGCTTCTTTTTCTTAATCCAAGTACTTTCATTGTTTGGTGCTAATACAAACATAAGTATATGCCATGGATTTTTTTAATGTGCTTTTTACCATTCCCTTTCCAGTCTGGTGAACTTGACAGTATCTAGCATCAACAAGTTCATAGACCAAATCGTCATGACACTAACCGGGCAATACACGCGGGCGAGCTTCTCAGTGCTCGCTTTCTGCTACTCACCGAACACATAGCAGCTCCAACGCCGTAGCAGAAACCTTCCTCGCAGAACTGCTTGCTACACACCCGAGTTGTAGCCGATGGCTGCTTGCCGGTTCTAAGTTTCGCAATCCAAGCCACACGCAGCTTCTTGGCCTGCGGGTTCGTGTGAAGGCTGACACCGGGCTCCGTTGCCTACGCGTGCGGCAATGCGGTACCGAGCAATAGCCTACCATGTCGGACGCCTTCAAAGGCAGCCACATACCTATTATAGTACGTTCAAGTGTTGTCAAGCAGACAGCTGAAGCGGGAAAACATATGCACTTAATCAGGACCGCAGCGCAGGTAGGACTAAACTTTCGTTTGCAGCTCGCTTCGGCGCTTCCGAAGCAGACGACGCGGCCACTGCGTCCACGTGATCCCTCATACCACGTCACGCCGATGGTGGCGCTAGCTTTTCCCGTCGTGGAGCTCGCCCCAATACCCTAGTGTCGAGGGCCCAAATGATAATATTAGAGGCGTATTTAATACTAACCTACTTTTGCACGGTGAAGCTTCGATTAATATATTTCTCTGGATTGGACGTCGTCGGCATGATAAAAAGAAATGGTCTATTGATTCAATTTCCTTACAATTGTGCCATAGTGGAGAGATCAGCAGTAAGCTCTATGTAAACAAAATTTCAATTGCGGGAGGCGACATCGTTATCTGGTGTATGTAACTTCCAATTGCCGAGAAGGACACCACTGTTTATTCAAGCAAAACACCGAGATGCTGAAAGTCTGCAGATGTTATATAGTTTAAGGGTAGCTGCCCGCGTCGTGTATATGAGTGCAGAAACAGGCAATGGCCAAACGGAGCGACCACGAGCACCACCAACAACAAACGTCTTCTTCTTCATCTTCTGCTGGAGCCCGTATTTGACACTACAATCACTCCCCGGCGAAAAAGGAGCCATCCTGGCGACCTATGGAACAGGCAGCACTGGTGGGTCGTAGTGCGGCTTCATTCGGTCGATATGAACAGTTTCACGTCCACGGCGCCGTTGGCCCGTAGATGGGTGAATAGGCTCAATGACGTAGTTGACCGGAGACGTCTGTCGTAGAACCCGGTAAGGGCCGTTATACTTTGAGCTGAACTTTGTGGAAAGGCTGGGAGTAGAGGAGGGAACGCGGAGCCATACCAGCGTTCCAGGTGAATATGAAGAAAAAGACAAGCTTGCGACATGATTACGTTTCTGGCTGGCCTGATCTTGCGCGGTCAGTGAGCGGGCTATCTGACGACATTCTTCGGCATAAGGGGCAGCTTCGGATGGAGTAGTAGATTCTGAAGCGTCAGGGCGATACAAAAGAATCGTTTCCAAAAACGAGGAAGGTTCGTGACCATAAAGAAGAAAGAAGGGAGAGAATCCTGTGGTAGACTGAGTGGCGCTATTGTAAGCATAGATAACGAAGGAAAGGATGCGGTCCCAGTTAGAGTGGTCAGCGGAAACGTACATGACGAGCATGTCGCCGAGAGTACAATTAAAGTGTTCAGTCATACCATTGGTTTGCGGATGATATGCGCTTGTAGTTACATGGACAATGTTGCATTCGCGGAGGAGGGCTTCTACAGCTTCGGGGAGGAATGAACGACCACGGTCACTCAGTAGCTCGCGAGGCGCAGCGTGTCGAAGAACAAGGTTGCGAAGAATGAACAAGTCGACTTCACGTGCTGTGGCCGCCGGAAGCGCTGAAGTTTCGGCGTAGGGCGTGAGATGGTCCACGGCATAGAGTTATAGTAATATGAAACTCTATGGTCCACGGCGACGATAACCCAGCGGTTGCCATCTGGGGTGTACGGTAGAGGGCCGTACAAATCAATGCCGATACGGTCGAAAGGCCGGGAGGGACAAGGCAATCATTGGAGCGGCCCTGTAATCTTATGAGGTGGGCTCTTGCGGCGTTGGCACTTGGAGCGCGAGTGGACGTACTGCCGAACGAAGTGGTACATTCCGCGCCAGTAGTATCGAAGCCGGAGGCGTGCATACGTCTTTAGTACAGCGGCATGGGCGCATTGCGGATCTGCATGAAAAGAGCCACAGATGTCGGAACGTAAATGGCGAGGAATCACTAGCAACCATTTACGGCCATCCGATAGGTAGTTGGGGCAGTGCAGAAGGCCATCGCGGATGGCAAAGTGACGAGCAGCGCGCCGAAGCGAGCGGTCGGTGGTGCGTGTTGACGGCTGAGATAAAAAATTAGACCATCTTCCCGTAGGGGAACCCTGAGTAGTATGCGAAGCAGCCATGGGGTCGACTCAAGGTAGTTTTATCAGCTGGATAAACTTGGACATGCAGCAGCACCAGCAACGCGCAGAACTGTTGTCGACGCCGTCGGCGTTTTGCCTGCGTTCGCACCGAATGCGCGCGGCGTTGGTGACTGTTGCCGGTGCCTCTGGGGCGCCTACCGTCGCGCCTCTAACCCAAGCTGCTTCGCATTATCGAGCACGGAGCCGCAGGTGTTGCCATTCGCTGCGCAATCCGGAGAGGAGAGGTAGGTTGGAGAGGAGAGGAGGAATGCCGAGAGGAGAGGAGATGAGACAAGGAGAGGAGATGAGGGGGAGGAGGATGCGCATGCGCAGTAGGGGTGTGGACGCACGGCAGTTGGATGGATGGAGGGAGATAGGGAGGGAGGGAGTGACATAGCCCCTAGCATAAAATGCTTCGCATCTAATACTGCAGAAGAGAGGCTATCCAACGACCCCGGCGTTGCTCAGCAGGCATGTCGGAGTATGTAAGAGACGAACAATCGTAGCTGGAGACAGACGCAGCACCATACTCATCGGGCCGTGGTGAGTTTCATTCCCAAACCGGGCAAGCTTATAAACATAGAAAATCGACCCATTTCCTTAACCTTGTGTGTGGGGAAGCTTATGG
Source organism: Dermacentor silvarum (assembly GCF_013339745.2). Taxonomy (NCBI): domain Eukaryota; kingdom Metazoa; phylum Arthropoda; class Arachnida; order Ixodida; family Ixodidae; genus Dermacentor; species Dermacentor silvarum. The sequence goes on from NC_051162.1 coordinate 155,394,943, forward strand.
AAACTATGGTTAGAGATAGGCTCTCCGATTACCTCGAGGCCCGCCACACCTTTGCCGACACTATGTACGGCTTTCGTCCACATCGCTCTGCTCAGGACATCCTCCTGCAACTGCATTGTGACGTTATAGAACCGATAAAACATCCCAGTGACGACAAGGTAGTCATCGCCTTAGATCTCAAGGGAGCCTTCGATAACGTCACTCACGACATCATTCTCACCCACCTGTTCCAAACGGACTGTGGCCATAATGCTTTCAGGTACGTCCGTCAGTTCCTGATGGAACGGCAGGCGTACCTCCGCATTGAATACAAGGAGCATGGCCCGTACCCTCTGGGTACACGAGGAACACCACAAGGAGCGGTCCTCTCTCCTCTCCTGTTCAATCTCGCCATGGCTCACCTCCCCCCATTGCTAAAGGATGTCCCAGGAGTGCAGCACGCTCCGTACGCCGACGACATCACGCTGTGGGCAACCCAGGGCTCCCTAGGTAGTATTTAGGCCTGCCTGCAACACGCAGCATCGGTCGTGGATGACTACGCCCGACATTGCGGTCTCGAATGATCGCCTATTAAATCAGAGTACGTGCATCTTCGCCCCAAACCAAAAGACACAACTCAAATTGTACTCTCACTGCATACCGGGCCTATCCCGGAACACGACGAAATCCGCATCCTGGAACTCTTCATACACAAGAGTCGAAAAGTTGATACAACCCTGCGCAAGTTACGTATGGTCGGGGATCAGGTGGGCCGCATGGTCCGCCGGGTCTCGAACAAGCGGGGGGGGGGGGGGGGGGTCCTAAGAGTCAAGATGCTCTGCGCCTCGCCAACGCTTGCGTGACCAGTCCAATCCTCTATTCGACACCCTACCTGCGTTTGCGCAAATGCGATGAGAACATGCTAGAATGTATTCTCCACAAAATTTGCAAACGCGCCCTAGACCTCCCGATCTCGACGTCTAACCAGCGTCTTGCAGACTTGGGCATGACTTACACGTAGGGGGAGCTCAAAGAGGCCCATCTCAACAACCAGTACCTGCGACTTACTAAGTCACACGCTGGGAGAAACCTCTTACACCGTCTCCATATCTCTTACACCTGTCAGACAGAAAAGCGAACAAAAATTCCTGAGGACTGGCGTGGTGCTTTGATCATCCAGCCTCTGCCCTACAACATGGCTAGGGGGACTTACGAAGGCAGGCGAACTGCGCGGGTTACCGCCTTGCAGGGACGCTATGGGTCCCGCCCTGGAATCTTCTACACGGACGCGTCCGGCCCTCACCACGGCGGGTGGTACACGGCAGCCGTAGTCCATCAAAACGTCTCCATTCAAGGGCTCACCTTTCGAGCGCCGGACATTACTCACGCGGAGGAAGTCGCCACATCCCTCGCCGCTGCGGACCCCGCATCTCGGATTATCATCACCGATTCGCGGAGTGCGTGTCAATATCTTACTAAAGGTCGCATCACTATTCGCGCCGCTCGTATCCTCCAGCGCTGTGAATATTTAGACCGCCAAATCCACGTGTCGTCATCGTGACTCCGGCCCACGCAGGGCTAGGTGGTAACGAGGCTGCCGATGCCTTAGCCCGAGCGCTTAATTCCCGGGACCCGCCTCGCCCTCTATCGCCTGACGTTCCAGAACCTAATCCGGTAACTTCCTTTCGAGACATCACGGATATGTAGAAAACGAATAGGCTCCGATTTCCGCCACCGGCACCGGGCCTGACTAAGACGGAGGAGCGCTGGCTCTTACGTCTATACACCAACACAATATTGTGCCCGGCGATACTTAAGCATTTCAATCCGGCCTTCCCCGGGGAATGCCCGCACTGTGATAATCCGTTCTCGGATCCTTTCCACATGGTGTGGGCATGTACCTAAACCCCGGCGTTCCCACCAATCCCCTCCCCTTCCCCCCCTACCTGAGAGAGCTGGGAGGCTGCCCTGCTCGGCTGCTCGACCTTGGAGGGCCAGAGAACCCTCGTGGCCAGGGCACGCGCCGCTGCGGAAGCCATAGGGGTCCCGGACTAGGAACTCCTCCTACAGTTTGTAAAGGGTCGGCCCTTAAAGCCGTCCCTATCTCTCACTTGTAAATACAGCAAATAAATGTTTTTCGCTACCACCACCGTGGTGAGTGCGAAAGAGCGTCGGCATCCGAATGCTTACGGCCGGACCGGTAGACAAGACGGATGCCATAGTCTTGTAGACGAAGCGCCCAACGAGCTAACCGACCAGAGGGGCCCTTTAACGACGACAACCAGCACAAGGCGTGGTGATCAGTCACGACGTAAAATGGACGGCCATATACTTAAGGTCGAAATTTTGTGATTGCCCAAACGATTGCAAGACATTCTTTATAGGTGACCGAATAGTTCGTTTCCGCTTTGGTGAGAGTGCGGCTGGCGTAAGAGACGACGTACTCTTCGAAGCCAGACTTACGCTGGGCAAGCGTAGCGACCAGGCCTGCTCCACTAGCGTCCGTGTGGGTTTCTGTGGGAGCGTCCGGGTCAAAATGGCGTAAAATAGGTGGTGATATCAAAAGATGCCGTAATGTGGCGAACGCATCTTCGCAAGCTATAGACCATGCCGAGATGCCTTGGCTGTTGGCAAGCAGCTGCGTTAAGGGGGCGATTATGGACGCGAAATTACGCACAAATTGGCGAAAGTACGAACACAGGCCGATAAAGCTACGCAGTTCTTTCAGTGTAGAGGGCCTGGGGAACTCGGTGACGGCGCCAAGCTTTCCAGGGTCTCGAGGGACAACATCCTTGCTTACAACATGGCCTAAGATGGTAAGTCGGCGGGCGGCAAAGTGGCACATCTTCAAATTAAGCTGCAATCCACGTCTGAAAGGCAAGTCAGGACGCTTGCGAGGCGGTTCATATGGGAGGCTAAGTCCTTCGAAAAGACTATGACGTCGTCCAGGCAGCAGACACGTGTGCCATTTGAGGCCTCTAAGAACGTTGTCCATGAGACGTTCGAAGGTGGCAGGCGCATTAAAAAGGCCGAACGGCATCACGTTAAACACATATAAACCGTCCGGGATATTACAAACGCAGTCTTGGGTGATTAGTTTCATCCATAGGGACCTGCCAGTACCCAGATCGAAGGTTCAAAGAGGAGAAAACTCTGCTCTTTGCAAGCAGTCGAGAGCGTCGGTGATTATGGGCATCGGATAAACATCTTTTCGTGTGATCTAATGCTACCATCCTTTTTCATCACCAGCACAACTGGGGAGGCCCAAGGGCTGTGTGAGGGCTGTATTACGCCATGATGAAGCATGTCCTTGACTTGTTCGTCAATGACACGGCGTTCAGCGTGAGAAACTCGGTATGGACGCTGGCGCAGGGGTGCATGGGGGCCAGTGTAAATGTGGTGAACGATGGCGGATGTGTGGCCCAAAGAAGACTGCTTATGATCGAACGACATCCGAAAGCGGGTGAGCTGGGCAGGCGGGAGATTGGAATCAATTGACGGAAGGAATGCCTCTAAGGAGGACGAATCGGCGGTGGTAGTAGGAGTAATGCTGTCGACGAGAAGACCTATCGTGTCGTCAGGCAGTTGAGTAGAATATGCGGAATCAATATCCTCAAGCAGACCTATACATTCACCACGGAATAACGTGACTGTGGAAGAGAACTGATTTGGGACATAAATGGCACTGCAAGAGTTTTCGACTGTGAGAACTGCAAAAGGGAGGAGGAAGTTTTTTCGAGAAGTGAAGGCTTCGGAGGGTGCAAACAGGGCGGTGGAAGAGGAAGCACCGCCGCAAGAAAGAGGCACAAAAACAAAAGACAAAGGAGGGATGTCAGTGTCCGCGGCGACGACCACTCGAGAAGAAGGTGGCTTGTCAGATGCGGTGTCACACATCGGCGACAACGGAAGTTCGACACGCGCACAGTCAAAAACAGCATGGTTAGTAGTGTTATGATCGGCTTGGAACTGCACCTGTCAAATGTGGGAATCAAGCTCGAGCGCCTTTCCCGTGACGAGATAATCCTCTTTCATCCCCGAGAGACCGTCTGACCTCTACGGAGCAGCCGAGAACGGCGAGCTACCAAGAAGGAGGACCCGAGGGAGAGGAGGTCGTCAACTTGACCGCCCAACAGAGGTCTGACACTTCCACAAGTTTCCCGAAGGAGTCATCGGCAGGTTATGATCCTTCCTGGAATCTGCATCTCTCCAATGTGGGAAGCAAGCCCCTGCGCTTTTCCCGTGACGAGATAATCCCGTTCATCCCCGAGAGTGCGTGCGTCTCACCTCTACGGAGCAGACGAAAACGGCGAGCTACCAAGAAGGAGGACCCGAGGGCGAGGAGGTCGTCAACTTGACCACCGGAGAGAGGACTTCCCCGAAGGAAATATCGGCCACCACGAGGGAACTTAAGGCCGTCCTGGCCCCCGTGTTAATCAGAACCGCTCGAGACTCGGATAGAGTCAAAACAATGTACCAATGAAGTGAATACAATCTTTTCTATTTTTCATCATCACGATGCCCGCCTTCATCGTCGTCTCCTGATTCCTGCGGTGACGACCCACCTCACCCGGTCGAGATTATATCAGCTGGTGGCAGCGGTGGCAACAGTGTAGAAGCATGGCACTCCGTTCTGAAAAGGGTACTGCGGGCATTGTGCTACGAGCAAAGAAAGGACTGGGAGGCATGCTTAGCGGCCACTATGTTTGCCTTAAGGTCGGTGCCGCATGAAGCCACAGGATTCAGCCCAGCTGAGCTCGTTTATGGGAGGTCGCTTCGATCTCCACTTCAAATGGTGCGCGAGGCGTGGGAAGGGCGCGGAGATGACCCGACAGTTGTTGAGTATGTATTGGAACTCCTAGAGCGGTTGCAATCTTGTCAAGAGCTGGTGGAGGCAAACATGAAATCCGCCCAGATGAAAGCTAAAGTATACTATGATAGGAACGCTCGGAAGCGGACTTTCACTGTAGGAGATAAGGTGCTTTTGCTAACGGCGTCCAGAAAAAACAAGCTAGACGTCCTCTGGGAAGGACCTGCGGAGGTCATGGAGAAACTCTCAGACACAAACTATGCCATCAAATTACCGGGTAGACGTAAAGAGCTGAGGATATACCACACGAACCTAATGAAACCATATCTAGAGCGTGAAGCCATAGTTCATCTCGCACTAAATACGCCCGAAGAAGTGGAAACAGAATTTGCTTATCCGATGCCGCCAACGGAACTTCCACTTTCTAAAGTATACGCGGACATAGGCGCAGACCCAAATTTAAATCCACGCCAGCGAAGCGAACTGCGAGAGCTCGTGGGTAACTTTAAGACTGTTTTTTAGATCGGCCAGGTAGAACTAGCTTGATGGAGCATGATATTAAGCTGGTATCGGACGTGCCCATTCAGTGCAGGCCCTACCGGGTTTCACCTAGGCAGAGGCAAATTTTGGAAACCGAGATCCAGAGGATGTTAGAGCTGGGGTTAATTGTTCCCTCTGAGAGTGAGTACGCGTCCCCGCTAATTCTGGTTGAGGCTCCGGGGAAAAGCCCCAGGCCTTGTATCGATTACCGAAGGCTAAACGCCATAACCAAAGATCAGAATTACCCCATTCCTAATCTGGAAGAGCGGGTGGAGACCATCAGCAGGGCTGAATATGTATCTACGCTAGACTTAACGAGAGGTTACTGGCAGGTACCACTGACAGAGCAAGCTAGCCATTATGCCGCCTTTACATCCCCTCTAGGTACCTTTCGGCCTCTTGTCCTCACTTTCGGATTGAAAAACGCTCCGTTTTGTTTCTCACGACTTATGGACCAGGTTCTGAAAGGAATGCAGGACTACGCGCTTCCCTACTTGGATGACATCGCAGTCTTCTCTCCTACTTGGGAGGACCATTTGCATCACCTTAAGAATGTGCTAGAGAGTTTGCGTGCGGCTGGTTTGACCCTGAAGGGCGAAAAATGTCAACTAGGAAAAGCCGAAGTTAGCTACTTAGGCCACAAGGTCGGACGTGGCTACAGACGCCCCCTTGAGATAAAAGTAGCCGCCATATCCGATTACCCTAGACCAGTGACGAAAACAGATGTCCGTTCCTTTTTGGGACTAACTGGCTATTATCAACATTGCATCCGTAACTTTTCAGAAACCGCAAGTCCCCTCACGGACAGTTTACGGAAGAATGAACCAGTGAAAATTGTGTGGAACAAACAAAAAGACGAATCTTTTCTCAAGTTAAAGGCCCCTTTAGCCGACAAACCCATCTTGAGAGCTCCTGTTTATGATCTTCCTTTCATTCTGCAGTGCGATGCTAGTGATCGAGGCATGGGTGCAGCGCTCAGTCAGAAAAGTGAAAACGGGGAGGAACACCCGGTAGTGTTCGTAAGCCGGAAGCTGACTGTCCGCGAACAGGCCTATAGTACTTCCGAGAAGGAGTGCGCTTGCTTGGTATGGGCAATACACAAGCTTCAATGTTATCTGGCAGGATCACGGTTCCTAGTGGAAACTGACCATTGTCCTTTGACGTGGCTTAGGAATATGTCCCCGAGGAACGGCAGACTGCTACGCTGGAGCCTTAGTCTGCAAGAGCATAGCTTTGATGTCAGGTACAGGAAAGGACGCGACAATGCCAATGCGGACGGCCTCAGCCGTAGCTTCCCTGTGTGAAGCAAAATGTTGTAAAGGGCCCCTTTCGTTTTTTTTTCTTTTCGCGGATGTGTTTTGTTCTTCAGTTTTCAACTCATGATTAACCCCATTATTGCTGTATTTCAATGCACTCTCGGTCTCAATAAATGTGGCTTTCCCGGGCAGGAGAAACAAAAACGTTAGGTATAAGGTTAATTGAAATATGCACTTAAGTCTAGTTTTTTTCCTTTTGTTAATTTTCGGGGAAGCTCGAACGAGGGCTGCAGGTTTAATTCTGATAAGGTTTTGCGTGAAGAATGTGTGAACCTGGCAGTTCTCATGGTCAGTTGGGTGCTCTCTGTTTGTTGTGCCTTGGGCTTGGCGTGGTCTATTTCCAGAGGGTGTCACCTGGCCTGCCTTGGAACGAACGGCGAAACAAAGCAGAGGCACGGGGTCTACGGTCTCTTCGAGGTGCTTGGATGCTGCAACCCCTTCGAGACCTCCTGTGGCGGTGGACGGGCTGTTATGATCGGCTTGGAACTGCACCTGTCAAATGTGGGAATCAACCTCGAGCGCCTTTCCCGTGATGAGATAATTCTCTTTCATCCCCGAGAGAGCGTCTGACCTCTACGGAGCAGACGAAAACGGCGAGTTACCAAGAAGGAGGACCCGAGGGAGAGGAGGTCGTCAACTTGACCGCCCGACAGAGGTCTGACACTTCCACAAGTTCCCCGAAGGAGTCATCGGCAGGTTATGGTCTTCCTGGAATCTGTATCTCTCCAATGTGGGAAGCAAGCCCCAGCGCTTTTCCCGTGACGAGATAATCCCCTTCATCCCCGAGAGTGCGTGCGTCTCACCTCTACGGAGCAGACGAAAACGGCGAGCTACCAAGAAGGAGGACCCGAGGGAGAGGAGGTCGTCAACTTGACCACCGGAGAGAGGACTTCCCCGAAGGAAATATCGGCCACCACGAGGGGATTTAAGGCAGTCCTGGCCCCCGTGTTAATCAGAACCGCTCGAGACTCGGATAGAGTCAAAACCATGTACCAATGAAGTGAATACAATCTTTTCTATTTTTCATCATCACGATGCCCGTTTTCATCGTCGTCTCCTGATTCCTGCGGTGACGACCCACCTCACCCGGTCGAGATTATATCAGTAGCGAGAAAGCCCCAACCCAAAATAACGTCGTGAGAACATGGTAAAAAAAACGACAAATTCGACTACGTACAAAATGTCCTCAATGACAAGGCGAGCTGTGCGTACCACTGAAGGTTGAATGTGGTGGGCAGTTGCGGTACGCAGGGAGCAGTCGGAAAGCGGTATTGTTATCTTTTTTAACTTGCGGCACAGTTCTCCACTAAGAACAGACACAGCGGCTCCAGTATCGACGAGTGCTTGCGCAGGAACACCTTCGATATTCACGGTTATTTTGACGTTTGACGTTGCTGAGCTTGTCGCCGTCATCCCACTTATTATGGGTGCTTACCCGCTCATACGAAGTGAGCCAGTCCTCGACGTCCTACTCGTCGGTGCCGTTGAAAATGACAGGGTCTCGCTGTCGTGGTACGCCGGAGCAGGCGACCACTGGTGGTGCGGGAGCACGTCGCTGGAGCACGCCGTCAGGCATTGCCGAGGGCGGGGGTAGAGTCCGGGTACAGAGTTCCAGGATGAAAAGGGAAACAGCACGCTCCACCACTTGATAGTTAGCTTTTAAGGGTAGATGCGCGCGTCGTTAATATGAGAGTGCATGAACAGAGAACGGCCAAACGTAGTGAGCACCACAAACAACAAACGTCTTCTTCTTTAATTTTGTAGGCAAGATTTGCTGTATTATGATGCAGTGAAGTAAGCTGTGTCTGGTAAAACAGCAACTATAGGTACCTTTTGAAGCACACGACACAAATTCAATATGAACACCTACCAACTTGCTCAACTGCCGAATTTATGTGTTCCGGCCACCTCACCGGTAGCAGAAACATCGGCCATGCTAAGCCAAATCACTTTAGTACGTACCACAAAACAGTTTCCAAAGCAGAAGGCACAACGTGGTACTAAGTAGGCCAAGTGAGCTCTAGAACAACCATTAAAAACTGCCGTCGACCGTATACCTGGCATACAATACGAAGCGTTAGCCCAAGTCAGCATGCCGACGGGTCATAGATGGCGCCACTGCCTAAGTATTATGGCGGCGCCCTAAAAAAAGCCCTATACATCATTCGCTTAGAACGAATGCGGTAAGCGCTCAGTGAGGAGCCTGCTGTCCCGTTCCCTTCGGAGGCCGCCGAATTGTACACGTAACACAAACTACTTGGCCGTAGCCTCCTGTGTTTTTGAAATACCTGCCCAGTGGTTATGTTGCGGCGCCGAGTTTCCAGACATTTTATATCTGTTGTTGATATAGGGGCAAGAAAAAAAGTGGCTGTTTCACCCAAAAGGCAAAATTTGCGATAGTAAATTAATAGACAGCTGTACAGGGCAATATATTTATCGGCTGTATAAACTGCAATAATCATTCTCTTACTCAGTAAACTAAAAAAAAAAACATGGCGTTACGCGCACCAGGCATAGCAAGTTTGTGGACAGCTCGACGAAGTAAGGACAAAAAACCGTTGTTTGAGGTCACAAAAGTCCATTCTAGACACAAATGCCAAACTACGCGAGAAATAATTGAGGCATTTCACATAAAAAGACTAGGAGAAACTTGTGTTTTACAACCCGTATAAACTTGCAAACTTAGGCATACGAACTAAAACAATAAGCATGGCGTCACGCGTGCACAAGCAAACAAGGACACATCTCACTCGATAACCGCGGGAACTTGCTATGAAAGCGTGGAGTGAGTAATCGTGGCAGCAGCAGCGAGCGAATTGACCTAATTGCCGCCGCTCGCATTAAAGGGGCCCTGCACCACTTTTTATCGAAGTGTAGAAAAACATTTCAAGTGAAAATAGGCTATTTCAGAATCACTTTGCAGCAAAAAGTACTTCAATGCGTTCAGCAGAAGCGGAGTTATCGGCAATCAAACACGGCCTCCGCTGTGCTCCCCTTCCTCCTCCAATGCCTTGCAATGCAAAGGCTACGGCGGAGACGTCACCGTGACGTCTCGCGCTGTTCAAATTTCCGATTTGGTGCCTGCGCCGCGCCAAACGCAGCTGTCCTCAGAGCCGCAGTGCGCTTAGCCATTGGACTCGTGGCGGCACCCCGTGGCGGCCGCGGTGTAGCCGACCGCAGCAGCGGCCAATAGCAGCCGCGTATTGCAGTGTGCTTTATTACGAAATAACGCGCACAGAAAAGAGCGAGGAGTGTGGGGTTTTTCAAACAAGAGCGTTTGAGAAAAGGGTGACTTCGCGCTCAGCTTGCGAGCTCCACGGACCGCGTAAGACAGCAGAACTTGGCTGAAATGTTCACAACAGCGTATGTTATTTCACCAAGCGAGGGGTGATTCAGGGCCCCTTGAAGGCGAACCAAGCCGCGAAAACATAGCGCAGGGAGGAAGGACTCCGCCCCCGCCGCAGATGGCTTTCAAAATACAGCAGCTCGAGCGGGTGCGCGCGTCGTAGATCGCCCCCCCCCCCCCTCCCCCCGAACCTTGCGGGTGGGTGCGCGCGGCCGCTCGGGTCGGCTAGAGTCACTGGACTCTAGGGTCGGCCGGAGTAGAACGTCGCCTATGGCCTTAAAGATACAGCGGTCCGCAGTAGAACGCGCCCGACCCCCCTCCCCCTCCGGAGCGTTGCGCGGGACTGGACGACGGCGCACTTCCTTCCCGCTCCCCTCCCTTGCGTGGACGAGGCGCGGCCGTTAAAAACGCCACGGCGCGGAGACTTCTACATCAAGGATGTTTCGGCCACAGATGCCGGCACTTTATCGCTCAACAGCTGAAGTGTGAACGAAAACTGCGGTTTTCTTCCTTTCGGAATTTCCTCGGAATTGTAACGTCATATATATAGTGAAGCTCTGTTTTGGCTCGCTATACCCAGCACTTAACTCGGCCAAAAAGCACGGGCCAAGGAAGAGTAGGAGGAAACAAAGTTTTATTCTGACAGGATATTTGGGGCCTCCCAGGCCCCTTGGGTCCCCGTAAAACCCCGCCGCACTCAAACGTTTATGTTTAACATGTCCATAAAGCTAGCAGCACCGCTGGCCGCGATCTTCAGCCTTGCTTGGTCTGTGGAGCGCAGTGAGATCTCTCAGTCCTCCCAGGTTAGGAGTGGTGTCGGCCCGCCGGGGGGAAGAGAAGCCGAGCAGGCCAGGATTATGTGGGTCAGGTTTCCTTTCGGCGAATTAACTTAAACCGAGAAAGTGTAAGAGTGAATACGCAGAAAACAAAGGAAATGCAATAGCCTGGCAAGGAAACAAGAATTGACGATTGTCAGCCCGCCTCTAGAGTCAGTAAATGAGTTCGTTTATCAAGGTAAATTACTCACAGGGGACCCTGATCATGATAAGGACATATACAGAAGAATAAATTGGGCTGCAGTGCATACGGCAGGCATTGCCAAATCCTGACTGAGCTTACCACTCTCGTTGGAAAGGACAGTGTAAAATTATTGCATTCTAGTGGTGCTAAAATAAGGGGCAGAAGCTTGAGGCTAACAAAGAAGCTTGAGCATATGGCTGACATCAGGTGAACGAATTGGAGTTTGGCAGGCCATGTAATGCGTAGGGTAGATAATCGGTGGACCATTAGAGTTACAGCATGGGCGCCAAGAGAAGAGACGCGCAGTCGAGGACAGCAGAAAATTAGGTAGGGTGAAGTTGTGGCAAGGACTAGACCACAAAAGCGATGGAAACTGGTCAATAAACCCACATATGCTACCTGAAGGCATCAATGTTGCCGGATTTGTTGCCCCCATAAAATCACGTGCTCGTGACGCCTGCGGCAGAAAGGATATTCTACATTTGCTGCCATCGTTTGTGAGTGATGGCGCTGGCTAACACTCCCAGAATTAGTTCTAATTTTAAAACAAATACCCCAGAAAGTGGATGGGAAAACGGTTCCGTGTTAGCTCAATGGTAAGAGCATCGCACGAGCATCGCACGCGTGATGCGAAAACGTGGTATCGTTCCCCACCTGCGGACAGTTTTTTCATCCATTTTCACTTTCATTAATTTATAATTTCTTTAATTGAATTAGTAAGTACAAGTAATTTCCCCTAAGTTGTCCCACGGCCGGGCTCGACTGGCGCGCTCTCTCGCTTCTTACGGCCTTCGCATCGGGGCTAGTTCATGCCTATCGCCGCTGCTTGGAGGGGGGCGCTGCGACCCCACCCTCTTTAACCTTCTTGCGCAGCTGCTCCCAGGCGATCTGTCCAGCGCGCGCAACGCTGGAAGATTGGGTCGGGCGCGCTTCTTACGTCACCGTACATTCAAGAACAAGTCGCCTAATTGTAGAGGACTCGTAAATGTTTCATCTAGGCTTCTTATAAATGGATGCCGTGTAACTGTATTAATACATCGAGCTTCTTTAAGTTCACTGAGGCTGCATGCGCCGGGAGAACAGCTCTCCGCCATCAGATGCATTTTGAGGAATGAAAACAAATATTTATTGCTCGTATGCACTTACAATGGTTGCCATACATTCAGGCGAAAACTTGCGGGCACAGTAGCTCACAAATGTGTCATATTCACAATTACAATCTAATGTGTTTCCTTGGTGACTTGTGTACATAGGCCCAAGGATTGTCGTTTTCTTCAGTCAGTTCGTTTGACTGATTTACAAGGAGTATTCTCAGAAACTTCTCGGTAATTAGATTTGCGGATCGTATCGCATGACTGTCGTCAACACCTTCAGGGCAGCTCAAGATGGGAGCGCGTTGTAAATAGGGCTGCACGGCTCTTTCGAGTACTACTAGTACATTCCTGCATGGAAGCTGTTCGGAGGCTTTATCGAAAGAAAACGCTATTATTTATTTATTTTTATTTTATAAATACTGCAATCACCATGCGGTGATTTTAGCAGGGTGGTACAAGCATAACGAATACATTGGTATGTACAGAAAATGCACAGGTTAATCAAAAAACTTATTTGAATAAATACAAAGCGTACAGGTTGGTCACACGCAACGTTACACTAAAGAAGTAAAACACTGTCACTGCAAACATGGCACAAACAAAATAATGCCACTGTAAACATGATAACAAAGACGTTAATGTTGGCGCAGAGACGACGTCATTTTTTAGCTGGTTCCAGTCCACTATTGTGCGCGGAAAAAAAGAATACTTAAAAGAGTTGCTGCGTGAGGAAAAATGAGTTATAGTGAAATTATGTATTTACCGAGTAGCGTATCCGGAGGAGAAGGCTACGATCTTTGTTATGTACATCTTATAATTCCCTTTTATTAGTTGATGCTATCTTGTCCAAAAGCGCTAGAAACTCGGGCTAGAAACTCATTGCTTGGGAACTGGTGAAAAGAAACACCGGGTGTTTTCCCGGAACGGGACTTGCAATACGGAAGACAGCAATACACCATTACACAACAGTTATATACCGATGTGCAATGAACGGCGCCGTCTTGGCTGTGGCCGCGCGTACTAAAGGCTGTACGACCGTCTTCAGGATGGATGGATGAAGAACTTTATTAGTGTCCTTTTGGGCGCGGAGCCCACAAATTACTTCATACTGAACGACACTGACAGAGCACCGAATAAAATGCGCGGGAAAACGATCGTGCGAGCGCGAAGGCAAGCGCATGTACGCGGAGCAGGGTCGGTCGTAGCGCCCCTACCGCCGACGGGTGGCGAAACGTGCTGAGAAACTCTACCATTGTTTCCCCGACGGGTGAGAAAGCCGTAAGAAGCGAGCGCGCGCGCCACTCGAGCCCGGCCTTGGTTGTCCTTGGTGTCATTGTTGTCTTCTTATACGGTATATGATGAATAATAATCGGGCCCTATATATATACTTATTTGTACACCAACGTAGGTTGTCTTCTGTACTGCCGACACTTGGTTGACTTATGGATCACATTTCCGTATCAGGGCACGAGACTCGTGTCCATGCCATTTTTTCAGCTTCACACTTATATTTTACTGACAGCACATATTCATTAAATGCCAACTTTGGCAATAACATTTCTCGAGCGCTTGCCTGCACATTCTTGGATATGTCGGACCGCAACCGCAATGCCTTTCTTTTTAGAGACGAACTTTATTATAACAAAGTTATATTCGCCGCAAAAATCCCTTCGGTACATGTGATATTTCTTATAAGCACACATTCATTACGTGCCGAATTTGGCAAGAAACATTTCAGAGCTACTTTGATATTCAATAACGATTATAAGTTCTTTAAAACCCCTCAGCACTCACTCACGCTGCCCCGAATTAACGCGGGAATGGCCAGATGGCGATACAGCCCCCAAAAATATCGGAACATGAACGCTTGCCAAGAATGCAGTTTCACCATCACGGGCCACAGAAAAAAAAGCTAGCGTGTGCAGTATTCGTCTAGTCGGCACCCCTGCAGACGACTCGGCATTTTATATTCCCATAGAATGATTAGCCGGTGCAGCATCTTGAGAAGGGGGACCCAGAATGCCTGAAGGATATGAAGTGAGGTATGGAATCAGGTACAGTAAGCCCAAAGGCCAGTGTTGCTCATAAACACATTAAAGAATACTCCTCCTCACGCACCAAAAGAGTAAAACAATCGTCTGATTGCCATCACGCCAACTTGTCTCGTCGACAGTTCATATTCAGAATGCGTGGCAACATCTTCTCTATGATACATTTTGTGAGGCATAATGCACAAGTTTTGAGCGCTGCGAAACCACACACTGTAAAATGCGGCATGGAAGTATTGCACACGTTTTATTCGGAATCATAACGCGAAGCAGGGTGGACACCATGGAGCCAGCCCAAGGTTGCTGCAATGTCTAGGGACAGACTGATGACGACGATGGGAACTGCCTGGCTGTCGTGGTATGCTTTTTCCATGCTTGTGCTGCACATTGTCCAGTGGCCCATCACATACCCTGAGGAGAGAAAATCGCTAGGTTCAGATGCGCTAGTAACACATTTTATCAACAGTCTGTATTGCATCTCGTATAACTTCTGCCTAAACAACACCGTGGCATATGCGAGGTTTTCTTTTTACAGCGAAATCGACTGCCCCCACCCCATTGGAAATGCTACTGGCCAGAATGCTGTTGAAAGATCAAACTATAAATCATTCTACGCATTGTGATTATCTAGGATGAATAACGTTACTGCAATAGAAATATATTTTATATTTTACTACTCTACTGAAAACGAAAACTGCCAAGCATCACATTGTAGGATGCAACTTGCGCTGTTATGCAACTTACTTGTGCAACTGAGGGACCGAGCGCCATTTAATAGCATTAAACCCCGAGGTTGGGCCCTTGGAAGAGAAAATGTAGAGGGCTCTCTGTTCTACAAGGAAGTGTAGTTCAGCGAAGTATGATGCTGGGGCTATTTCGCGCAAGATGTCCGTGCTCCTTTTTCCCCCCTTTTCTAACCTTGTGCTCTAGTATAGCCTCACTATAACGAAAACAAAACGAATAAAATATAATCAAGAAAATCTAAGTGTCTCGCCGATATTTGAATGTTGTGAATCTTGGACATATTTGTGCGCAGCATTAAGCTTCGTGATAATGCCGTGCCACTGTATATTAAGAGATTGATTTTCATGCAGTCATATTGCAGTAATTTTTGAGTAATTCACTCTTTGCAGTGCTGGCTGGACACACGTCTAAACGTTTTTTTTTTTTTTTTTTTGCCCTATACTGTCAATATATAGGCGAGTCTTTGCTTAGAGCAACACTTTGAAGCACACTCAACAGGATCGTTGTACGGCAGTAAAGTTCCAACATGTTAATGAGAAAAACGGGCCCTTTGCTGCACAAAAGATCAGTGTGCAATCGTAAGAGCAATAAATGCACGATAATCGGCCATAAATCTGAAATTCATTCAGACATATCCTACTGACCTCTTCTCAACACATGAGTGAGCCTTGCAGTTGAACGCTCACCACATGGCTCAGCCATTCACGTTGCCGCCACCATCATATCTTCAGCGATATTAAGGGGGAGCCTACAGTCGCAGTGTCAAGAAGTGCAGCACAGTCACAGATAACGGATAGGACGCTATGTGTCCGCACCATGCAGCACCATACATGTACACAGAAATGGTGCCAACCAACATGCAATCAAATGGGCACAATCGTACCCGTGACAGCGAGGAATTCGGCGACGTGACATGCGTCACGAACGACAGGGTGCAGCCGTCGAAGCCCACTCGCTCTTGAGGTCCTAGACGTCACTAGGCGGGCTCAAGCTGGAAAAGAAGCCGTATAGATTTATTTAAACGCTCACCAGACAACACAGGGATGCACACATCTCAAACTGTGTTGTCATTGCGCAATGCAAGGAGCTTCGATAAGCGCACAGGCATAGTGCATTCATTGCATTCGATTTGTCTCAGCTATGTGCTGTAATGCAGCTATTTCACAACGCCTTATCTGACTGAGCCACCGCGGCGGGTTTACTCTTGTTGTCAAGCAGCCCAGCGAAGGTCGTGCACAAATGCATTGTCGGGAATTCTAACATGCCGCCAAGCCCACCGTATACAGTAACTCTGATTCCATTAGCTTTTAATAAACAAGTAGACAGTAATTCAGCTATTTCGCAGTATACTTTTTCGCTTTACAGTAGACAGTTCGCACTACCTAGACTTTTTTACATTTGTCAACTTTTGGTATATTCGCAGCAAACCATGAGCAAAGTAATCAGCATAATAATTCTAAAATTTTCAACACCATTACTTTTTGCTTCGAGCCAAAGAAAAAACATCCACACAAGACTACATTTTTTTAAATATAGCTAACCTATTTAAACTTCATAGTCAAGAACAACTGACAATCTCTCACTTATTAGGTCATGTCTCGCGCCACGTAACGCTCCACAGCAAGTATTAGGATTCTGCATATAAAAGGTCCTGGAACATGTCGGCTGTCGGACAAAACACCGAAATGACACTAGTTCCGAGCTTGATCTTGATCCATAATCCATAATCGATCTCATGGTTCCCACTTCTCTCTCGCTTCAAGCGGCTACACTAACTGCAGCGTAAGCACAAAATTTTATTCGACCCAAGCTTCACACGATGGTGAGTCGCAAATGCCTCAGAAATGTGCACCTTAGACATGATGCGGAGAAAGTGACATGGTGGAAGACATTTCGCACCATCCTCGACCCATCTGATGTGCATAATTGCAAATCACCATTGCGACAGAGAAATGCCGGTAGAGGGTATAAAACGATCCATGGATTTCATGTGGCTGAGCTCCTCTCAGTAAACGCCGCTCGTGTCGTGTGGTGGCCGAAATGAACGAAAGTGCGTCGACGAATACTGAACAGAGCATCCACTCTTAATTAAAAAGAAAATAGACTGACAAACTGCAAGCTCACCACAAATATCAATGCAAAGAAGTCTCCGAGAACGCCCGCTAACCCCCGGTGTCGCCGTCACCGTCATTACAGCATCTTCCTGCATGTTGTAGAGCGGCCCAACAAGCATCCTGCGGAGAGAAATTTCATCAACACGCAACATATTGGAGAGCCAGCAACAGCACTGTCAGACACCGAAAAATTACTCTGCTCACTTCCACATAATATAGTCGGAAGAGCCGACACCTCTCGAGCTGCCGTCTGCACATTCTCGGATTTTCCACAACGCTGCAACTACCATAATGCCTATCGGCCAACTTTTTGAAACGAAGTGACAATGACAACAAAAATATCTGCTATATTCATATACCTTTACGTTAATTATGAATGTATATTTATATTGTATATTTATATTACCAGCATCATTAACCTACCAGAAGACAGAATAGACATCCACAATCAGACGCAAATACAAAAACTTCAATCGTCTCGGTAGCGTCGACGAATACTGAACAGACGGATACGAAACCGCTCCATTACCCCTCCCCCCCCCCCCCCCCCCGCCCTATTCCGATATTTTTGATATTACCAACATGGGATGATATGCCATGGATAAAAGAACGCATTCCAAAAAAAAAAAACAATATTCGCACGGAAAAGAATCTAAAACAGTGTACAGAACGAATAAATATGATCCACCGACGATAAAAACACATGCCATACAGATATCAGTCATAACGCGGAAAGCAGCAAAGCCGTGGTAGAGGGGCGTGACGGCTCCAAGAGACGCGAATTGCTGGCAATAACAGCGCCTTCGCTTTTCGATAACCTGCTCTTATAAACACAAAGTGCCGCATATATATGGCTGTTCACCCCCTTCTGCACATAGGTATACAACGAATGCCGGGTCATCAAAGGTTGCGAGGAACACGTAGCCGCAAGAATTTTTCGAAATGGAGCCGTAATAGCGGAGTTGCACGCGTTTGATGATCGAAACACTGCCCTCACTCGTTTCGCTCTTTCCCTGGCTTCGCTCCGTTCGTCGGCTCGTCTCTCCTCCTCGCCGAGTGCTCCTTCAAATGTCACGCGACATACGTAATCGCCAACGCTCTTTTCAAAACACTGTCCACTTCCGGTTAAGGCACGTCCACGTTAGCGGCAAACATACCGCCGGCGAACCGGCCTCAAGTGCCGTAGAACGTCTGCCGCGCGAGAAAGTGTCCAAAGTAGACCGCACGGCCGACGCGGGTCAATCGACGACCGCGAAGCTACGCGCCTCCGCCACCGGCGACGCAAATATCGGCTGCAGCTTCTGTTCCAAGCAAACTAATTTCCGCTAGATAAAGTGATGCCTAAATTGTACATTTCAGAGAAGCGATATCCACTGTCAAACATTAAACACGAACGAAAGCTCCGATACTTGAGCTCAGCTGCAGTGCGCGGCGACCGACGGCAGACGACCGCTCGGCTGTGTTCGCATTGCAGCCGACGGCGCCGCTAATATAAGCGTATTCTGTGCACAACAGTGAGAACACACTGCGGCTTCTGAGCGTCACCTACCTATTCCGAAGCGACATCCGCTTTAGCTTTGAAGTGCACCGGAGAAGGCCTAGCAACGATATCGGCGCCGTCGAGCGATCAACGGCGGTGAGGCGGCCGCACAAATGCGTCCCGGTCTCATCCTCTCCACAGCAAGGAAATCTCGCCGTTCGCGAGCAAAACGACCGTCGAACGGCAGCCCGCAAATGGCAAACGGCGTGCGGCGAGTTACCGTGCAGGTAACGCCTGCGCCACCACTGCCCTACAACTTTCTCAGCGTCTGCAAGCTGGGCTAAAGCTCACATTCGCTCATGTATGGCATATTTGACAGCACTGCGGTCCTGGTACGCAATAGCGTGTACCCATGGCTTTCTTTAGTATTTCAAGTTTCCTTACGTTTGCATGGTCCTATAAAGCAAGGTTTTGTTTGTACGCGTCCGAGGGCATCCTGATCTCGCTTCGAAAAGTAAAACGCCACGGTGCGGCGACTTCTACGTTAAGCATGTTTCTTCCACAAATGCCAGCACTTCATCGATGAAGAGCTCTAGCGCAGGTGGCTAACCTGAACCAAAACTGCGACTATCTTCCTTTCGGATTATCTCTGAAATTGTAGCATCATAGTTCAGTTCCATTTCTAGCTCGATACGCGGTATTTAACTCACCCAGTAAGCACAGCCATGACGGCTGTAAGGGGTCAACATGCAGGAGGGCCTCCACGAACGTCACATCGCAGGCTCAAGCTGAAAATCAAAGCCGAAACATTTACGCCCAGTCAGAGCAATCTGGGAAGCCTGAAATTTGAAGATGCTAGGTTCATCAAAACTTTCAAAGTCAGACGTATGTAATACGTCTGAAGTGGAAACAGGACAAGCACCAGTAGACACCAGAATATGACGAAACATTCAATGATATCAGCGCGCGGTTGACTGTACGGAATTGTAAAAAAAAAGAAAAATTGAGTCAGTTGGCTTGCATCCGTTGTGTAAACAAGCGTATGGCAAAGCATCCAAGGCAAGTAAATTAAGCTTTAAGTTGGGATGCACAACCGAGTAGGCAGAGTCAGCCTACATTAAATATATACAGGGTGTTTCAGCGAACATTTTTTAAAAGGTTGCCTGTGGCAGACAGCACAATTCTGGTTAATGAGCTGGTCTACTCGAAGAGGAGGACATTACTTGCAGAAGAAATTGAAATGTAATCGACTAATTAACAAAAATTACTAATTAACTTGTAATCTGATGGCATATATTGCAATTTACAAATTGTAGCCATGAAGTTCGCAAGGCGGATCTACTTGGAACGAATTCTCTGAATGACACCAGTTTCGAAATATTAATTCTCGAACTTTGTGAAGAAATGCATTGGCAGTTCCAGTTACTTTTGTGCTTTTATGCATAAAGCGACGTTGACTGCACTTTCCCGGAAAAGCATTTTTTTTTTTTTGCCCAGGATGACTGAAAAAAAGGGTAACCTCAGATTATAAATAAGCTCTCCACAAATGCAAGCGCAACGAACCTCTCCGAAAACTTCAACTGCCAGCCGATGTCTGCGCCATCGCCGCATCGTGGATTTCCATGCACGTTGTACAGCGGCCCACAGGGACACTGCGGAGATACATTTGTTCAACACCTTAGACAGCCAGCAACACACCATCACAGACGGTGGAGAAAACAGTTCACTTCCTAATAATACCGTAACACTAGCTGACACGTGTTGGAGCTATCACCTGCATATTATCGGGAATTTCATAGAGCTGTAGCTGCACAAGGTCTGTCGTAGGTGAGGTTCATCATAACAAAGTCGCGTCCGAAACAAAAATGTATTTTTAAAAATTTCTGGACGATGAGCAAAACGAGAACAAGGTGAATGCAGGACCAGGGTTATGCGGGTGGGCGAGGTAATGACCGAGGGTGTGTTAGTGGCGAGGGTGCCGAATTGAAAAGTTGTGCTACTCAACGTCGGTGGAGGAATTTAGGTTGCGCGATGTGTCAGCCGCTTGACGTGTCACTGTTGGTTCCTCTTTTCGTGGCAGGGTCCGAGCCGATCAATGGGGGGGGGGGGGGGGGGGGCAGAGTAGCAATGTAGGCTTGTTGGTATGGCATCTTGAGGGTATTTTAACGTGAATAAGACGGGGCACAAGACACAGAGGACGCACAAGGCGCTATGTGTGTTCTCTGTGTATTCTTGCATCCAGTGGGATATGCGCTAAAAAAAAAAAAAGCTTAGATCATATGTGCGGGGCCTACATAGCTCTAATTATGTGGTAATGGTGCACAATTTGTGAAGTACTGAAGGAATCCTGGTTCTTAGCTCACTTCAAAGGGGTTGGCATACCTGAGGCCTTACCGATATTGTACCCTGTTTTAAATTGCAGCCCTTTCACGTTTCTGTAGCGTCGTAGCGAGGTGCAAAAAAGGCACCGAAACTTACGTGTCAACTAGACAAGAAAGAAGCGGTGACTAAGTCGCAGAGTAGGCAAAATTAAAGGTGCGCGCGTAGTTGGCTCCAATATAGTAAAACAAACATTACTTTTCCGCTTGAAAAACAAAGCCATCGAACCTTAACATATTTTGCAGTGTAGAGAGTCACCGTGCTACGGTCAGCTTGCATTGCACATCGCTCACTGCGCTAGGAGTGCCCCTACTTTTGTTCAAAGTTAGTTCCCTCCCTTATTTTCCGCGGGTACAAATATTTATGTAAAATAATAAGGTAAATTAACTCGATCATTAGAACAAATAAAAAAGTTGTCGCAGTTTCACCTGAAAGGCGAAGCATCAATTGCGATAGCAAACTTGTAGAGAGCTATACGGAGTAATGATATTAGCTTTATCAGCTGTATAAACTTGGACATGCAGCAGCATCGGCAACACGCAGAACTGGTGTCGACGCCATCGGCGTTTTGCCCGCGTTCGCTCAAAATGCGTGCGGCGTTGGTGACTGTTGCCGGAGCCTCTGATATAAATAGGCACTGCGTGCCGCAGCTAAACGTCGCCTCCCTTCCCTCCCCCTCCCCACGGTCTCTCGCTCGTCGGAAGAAGGCGCGTTTGCTCTACATACATGGTGATTGTGAAGGAGAACAGAGACGCATACTTCTGCAGCCCTTAAGCGAGCACGGCGCAGAACGCGCGTTTGTTCTCCGCCGTGCGTTCACTCCGCGTGAAAGACGCGCCCCTCGCGCCCTTTCACTCGCACATGCAGCGTTCGGCACGCGGCGACGATTTCTTCTCCAAATGACGTCATACGGAACCTCACGGCGACGGCGACGGCAACGGCGACACCGACGGCAGAAATCTGCTTTTGAGTGTCCATATAATTGCTATCGCAATAAAACATCGTATTATTGACATCAAAGCGAAGCATTGCACAGGTGTAAAGAAGGTACAAACGGTGATGCTATGTTTCCTTGATGCTAGGCATAGTGACGACCGTGAATGGGAATGAGAAGTGTACAACCTCCAAATATTACAGCGCTACTATCAAGCCTGGAAGCAGTTGTAGCAGAGAGTCATGTGTATTTCACTCGTTCTGTAGCGTGTCCTTGCCACTCTTCATCGGGGTGGTGGCCAGTAGCCAATGTATTTGTGCTTAATTTAAGCACGACCACCCAGAAAACTGTGGACGTACACTAGTGACACGGCCTGGCGGTCAAGTCCTGGCACTCGTCACTGAGCAGCCCATGCACCATACATTCCAGGGGGTGCGTAGTGATATTACACAGCGTGTGGTTATGAAACGACATGGCATACTCACAACATGGCATACAACATGGCAACTCATGGCATACTCACAAGAGCCTGAATGATGGACAAACGCTTGCTACGTGTATACTTCCTCAAGCACTGAACTCCTCAGGTATACAATGAAGCCTCAACAAAGCGATATTCAATCGAGAGACTTCGGTCCCGCTGGCGAGAAATGCAGCATAGGCACAGATAACACCCAACAGATAGGACACTAGACGTCCACTCCATGCAGCAACTGCGATACGAGGCACCTATGTGCACAGAAATGGTGATTATCAGCATGACCGAGAGAAATCGGCACAATCGTACCCATGACCACGTACCTACTCATTCATCGGCGATGTGGCATTTGTCTCGAAGGTCGGGAAGCCGTCTTGCGGTCCTTCTCCTTCACGAGCTCCTCGGCAAACGTCACGAGGCAGCCTCAAGCTGGAAAAGAAGCCGTATATATTGAATTAAAGCTTCATAACGTATGACGCACCACATTTGCACATTTGCGTAGGTTTCAGCGCACAAGACTACAAAATATGTGACATTCCAAGGTGACGTCCGCCTGCTTAACACGCGCATTGTTTACCAGTCTTACTTATCTGACAACGTTGCGTACAGCACAAAGATTACTTGCACTTGAAAATATAGCCTTGATATATTATTTAGCACAGAGAGGCACAATGCTATATTTAGTTAGTAATGCACATTTCGGAACTGAAGCCATTTTTGCTGAGAGTCAGTTGCCAACCTTCTTTCGATGTGCACAGATCGTCATGCCAAAATTGTGAGCTAAAATATCCAATCATAACCACAAAAAATTAACGGGACAATTAGTTATCCCTACGTGGATGAATTCAAAAGCACTGCGACCAGCAAAGGCCTTGGGTTCGAGTGCCTAACCTATCCTATTTTAATAATTACCTTCACCTTAACACCAACGGTGGTGGCTACGACTCGCACCAATGGTCGTCGGCATGTACACTTCACAAACTGTACTTTCATAGCGCAATGCAAGAACTATCGGTGACAATTCTCGCTACATTCAGTGCATTCAATTCATTGCAGGTTTTGATGTGCAGGGGACACCATGTGTTTTAAATATGCTTTCATTAATGACGTTTGTGGTAATAACGCATCATGTTCCCATATCAGCACTC
This sequence comes from Dermacentor silvarum, assembly GCF_013339745.2. Taxonomy (NCBI): domain Eukaryota; kingdom Metazoa; phylum Arthropoda; class Arachnida; order Ixodida; family Ixodidae; genus Dermacentor; species Dermacentor silvarum. The sequence goes on from NC_051162.1 coordinate 155,418,370, forward strand.
GACAGTCGCAGTCACCCTGCAACATTTTTTAGCTTAATACCTTATGCAAGTATCGGATAATAAAGTCATTTTTAGCACAGCGATAAAGGTCCACTCCACACATACCATTGCAGTATCGTAACAGTTTTTACACAGCCGCATAGCCGTAACGCGAATGCGCTTGGGCACGACTCTGAGAAAGACAGCGGAACGTTGAACGCTGCTCGCGTTTTGCTATGAAGCCTATTGAGTGGAGCGTCAGCTTGCATATACTTGATTATTCAATCCATGAAGCTTGTCGAAAAATTGCATGCGAAGCCAGCAAACCCATTTCCCACTACAGGTTGAGAATGTGCATTTCTAGCCCATTATGTGCTTGACCTGTAACTGCCATTCGGAGTACAGTGACAAACGACTTACTGTCCGCGCTAACAATAGCCACGCCGGCGAAAAACATTCTGGGAGCCCGTCCGCTTTCGCCGTTTCCCATACGGCATACGGATATGAGAGGCGACAAAAGGGCAAAAATGCTTCAGCCTATACTAAAAGGGCGATTTCAAGCATTAAGCAATGTCCTGGTAAACAACTCATTAGTGAAGATGGCAGGTGACTAAAGGGGACCCAAACGAGAGGATGCGCCACTCGTGCATTAATTAGGCATTCGCGCGCAACCATCCTTCCTCCGCTGCCTATGACGACATTAACACATTGGCGCACTCTTCCGCACACAGACAAACATAAAGAGGACCCTACAGATTAACACTTACCACAATGTCCAGCCTTCCTCCCTAGCTCAGAACATCACGTCGTTGAGGGCTGGTGACTTTCTTCAAGACAGTCATGTAGTCCTTTAAAGATCCTGTAAAAATGAGTCATGAATTATAACACGTGAACAAGCAAACAATGTACCGTATCTGCAATAAGCTTGTTTTATTAAAATACGCTGATGGTCCCACGGTTGTTTTGAAGCACTCTGCATGGAATTTACTATCTGCATTCCTGGCTGGCACATAAGCAAGACGATGCCATTTTGACATTTGTCAAATGAAACTTTGGTGAAAAATTTTGGTAAATACGAATGATAGTTTTCTGTTGCACGGTCTTATGTTAGCGACCACCACAAACGTCAAAGGAACCAACCTATCCGAGAATGTCGACTGCCCACCGGAGTCGTCGCCACGCTCATTGCAGCGTACCACTCGCTGTCGGCACGTTGTAGAGCTGCCCTACAAATGTCCTGTGGAGATAAATTCATATCAAGACCAAACGCACTGGACAGCCAGAAACAAGTGTCGGACACTGCAACCAAACTCAGTTCACTTGCTCATAATACGGTCCCACTGTAACTGGATCTCTCGAGCTGTCGCTTGCACATCACTTTTCGGGGGTTTTCCAAAGCTGGGCCTACCACGACGCCTGTCCCACTTCAGTCGAACCTTGGCATAGCAAAGTCGCGTGCCTACGTGCTTTGGAGATATTATCAACTTGCCGATCGTACTCGTCAGAACGAGGAATTCGTTCCTCACGGCGACATGGCATGCACCTCGAAGGCACACGTTGGAAGGCGTTCGAGCATATAGTATCGGGGAAGAGCACAACTTCCGTAGCTAAGCATACAATGACACACAACAGTTTTTGCGAAGGTGTGGTACCCGGTAGTGGTGTGGTGCATATTGTCGGGAATATTTTTAAACTTGTTATTCCTGACTATTTCACACTGTCTGACTAGCACTTTCCTGACTAGTTCATACTGGAATTGCAGGATAAGTGCCCAAGTTACTATACATTAAGCATCACCCGCTCATTGTATTCAGGGTAGTTTAATGAAATCGCGTGTTTTTTTTTTCCATGCCCATTTGACAAGCGCGCCAGATTAGTCACCATGCGGGCTCGGTTCTGTTTAGGAAACGAAGAACCACGCCCGTCCCCCCTTCGCAAAAGTGGCTGTAATGCTCGGCACCTGACATATGGGATTCGACCCATACGCCAGCGCACCACTGCGTAAACGCAAGCAAAGTGTAAGGCGAAAGCTTGCACTCGGCCGCGCAAGGCTTAAGACACAGCGAAGCTGGGCGATTTCATGGCATTTTCTTGGCTTGATGGCAGTTTTATCGCCGGGATCTTGTCACCGCTGTCTCTTTTGTTTTCCCTTTCCCTGGCCGCGTATTCTGAATCTGCTCGTCACTGCCGTTGCCGTTCTCGTACAGTGGCAAGCCTCGCTTCTAGTACGTACTATCTTTGTACGTCCCATGGCTGCATCTGATCGAGCGCAGCCGCGCACCCACTTACATATCCGTTGCTCAATGTGGCGCATGCGCAGTTCACAGGTGGTAGGTAGCATTTGTTCTAGCAGCTGCGGCGTCGCTGGTTGTTATGGCTACGGCGCGGCTAGCATTCAGTGAAACAATACTTTACGGCTAGCTTAAACAGATTCACTGTTAAAATGACGCTTCCCAGCAACCGCCACTGGAGCTTACACCGTGGAAGAAAGGCGCCTTTCAAATTTATAAAAGTCCTTACACTCAGACCATGCCTGTCGAACTTGTGCGTCTTGCGGTAACTGGTGCAGTTTATTTTTATTGCGTTCACGGCCTTTCGAGCAATTCGCTGTACTGCTGCTCATTTTGAGCAAACGGCTTGTGAACACATTTCACACAACTTTCACAACTGCGAACACGACGAACACTGCGTTCACGATGCGTCTACTGGCATTCTGCTTACGTTCGCCTGAACTTGTGTGCAGAAATTTTACAGCCAAAGAAAAGGATGCGCAAAAACGCGCAAACCTGCACTGTGGTAGCATCAGTCACAGCATAAGCTGGTGGAGCGGCTCAAGAGTAGCTCCAATTTAGGCACCACTCACAACAGGGTCTTCGCGGCAGTCTGTTCGCCTCGTTTTGACTGACGAGAACGATCTGAAACTGTCCGCCCGGCGTCGACGGCGAGCTGCGGCTTGTAACGCTCTCTCCACAGCAGTCTGCTCAGCCTGATCAAGCCTTACAACTAGAACTTGCATGTCTGGCGCGCCGCGTTTGCAGGCACCTTAACTAGATGGCAACACCATACTGGCGGAGGCTCGGGAGCGCGTTGATTGAGCGCCTCGTCTGAATCGCATATAGTCGTCTGCGCCTGCGGGCGCTGCGTTTGCAGGCATTTTACCTAGATGGCGCCACCATACTGCGGAGGTTCGAGTCATGTCACCCTGCGTTTGCCTTAAGGTATTTTCCGCGGCCCGATAGCAAGCGCTTGCGTGGCTCAGTGGTAGAGTATCCGGCTCCCAAGCAGCAGGGCGGGTTCGATCCCGGCGAGAATCGGGTACTTTTTCGCGTTTCCGGCGATAGTGGTTACGCGGCCGCCGGCGGCGGCATCATCGCGACCCGAAACGGCTATTACAATGAGCCCATAACAGCTTACGCTGTAAAATGCAGCAATGCTACAGTAAACATGCATGTCCGCACCAAGCAGCATCTGCGAGACCAGGCACATATGTTCACAGAAATGGTACAGCAATGATCACCATCCTCATGGACTCCCAATTGGCCTGCCGAAAGTATACGCAAGTGGCATAATATATTCTAAAGGTCTTCCCGTCACCCAAGGCACTACAAGGTCGCTCCCGCATACCACCGTAATCTGAACTCCCCGACCACAAGTCTCTCCGCGGAAGCCAGCAACCTCAAGCTGTTGCTCAGTGAGAATGACTAAGCTGCCGGCATGGTTCAAATGATTCAGCAATGCATTTATCCAGCCCTTTTGCCTCGCACGCCAACCTTACACACTCCCGCATCAGAGTATGCTGCAACCCTTCCCTCTGTACAACACCTTCACCAAAAAGCAGTGCGAAGCCTTGCGTTCCAGCGCTAGTCTGCCTGACCAGAGCCAGTTTGTGCGGCGCATACTAGAGGCAGCCCGGGCTGCTGGCATCCTTGACTACGGATCTCACCTGCTGCACATTGGCTGGGCAAAATTCAGGCGACGGCACCTTAGTGAGTACTAATGAAGTTTTATTCTCCATCTATCTCGGTTACTCAATGCTACATACCTTATTCGGACAAGGCATTGTGTGGACCACACTGCTGCACGTTGTGGAGACGTCCACTAAGCACCCTGCTGCAATGCTGAGCACGCTTCTAACGCAATTCGCGAGTGCAACATGCAACATGCTAGAAAACATTGAGAGCTATTTCATTTCGATGTAAGGCGCCGACAAATGATAGGTTATGCTTTTGAGGAGGCAGTCCCTTTTAATGTTGTGTGATTGTTCCTATGGATTTGTGTGATTAAGCCCTTGCGCAATGTAGGGCTCGCATGGCATTAGCCTAAATGACCAAAATGACACCAGATTTTCTAATTTCGACACTGGCCAGTGACTGGTGCTTTAACTGTCGGTTGTTGCGACCACTTCCTGGCAATACCATCCACTCTTCGTTGGGATGACTGCCTCGAAGATTGTAAGCTCATCAATTATCAAAGTATCAATGCAGCAAACCTTTTCAGGAACGACGAGTGTCCACCATTGTCTGCTCCATCACCGTCCACACGTGTGCACGTCGTCAAGCGGTCCACAATTCTCCTGTAGAAATTTGTTTGGTCACGAAAACCCAAGCTGGACAGCCAGACACATGCATCTGACCCTAATTGCTTTGCTTTGTCCCCACTAACCCAGGCACCCGGAAGTAGAATTCAGCAGGAAAACAAGAATTTATGGCACACAGTCGAACATGTTTATTAACGAACGCGGTTGTTATGCATGCAAATAAAAATGAAGCGCGATAAAATGTACTGCAGGCACAAAGAGGCCTCTTATCCGAACCTTCATTTGGAAGCGGAGCAGGAAGGAGAACATCCCTTCGCACTCCTCGAAAAACGGGAACGTCATAAGGCGGACTCGTGCGAGCGACGTCGGTGCTGCTTTCCGGCTTTCCGCACGTTGTAGAGTGACCCAGCAGTCATCCTGTGGAAATATGTCGTTTTACCACAACATCCACTGCTCAGCCTTGCAGAGCATACCGTTGTCATATCTTTAAAAATTCATTTATGGGTTCCCGCATGGTCCTCATAAGGGCTGAGCACCGGCACAGCAGTACATTCGAGGATACAGTCACCTTACGTGTCAATTATGGTGCTAGGTATGCCTGGGGCAGAGTTTTTCACGACAAAGGCCAGACACCGCACGGACTACTTGAAAATTACACTTGAAAATTTACAATTTACTTGAAATTTACAATTTCACTTGAAATTTACAATTTTACTTGAAAATTTTACAATTTGGGGCTATGGCTTTACATACTGACATTAAAGAAAAGCATGCCACAGGCGGAAAGATGCTTAGAAACGTACATTCTAATTTTGCTAATAATTTGGTGCTGTTTCATACAACTATCAAGTATGGAAGCAGTACAGGCAGAGAGCCATGCATGTGGCATTCTCCCTGCAGGGGGCCCTTGCCAGACTTCCTCTGGGATGTGGCCAGTAGCCAATTCACCTGTGCGTGACCCACAACAACCTTGAAAATTGTGGAAGTACAGTAAAACAACACTGACTGGCGTCAAGTCCTGGCCCTCCTCAGTGAGCAGCGCGCACACCACACATTCTTGTATACGCCCATAGCGATGCCACACACCACGCTCTCATGGAACAAATAAATCAAGCGTGCGCATGGACCCCTGCCTGCCAAAAGAGCCCCATGATGGACAAACGGTTGCAGCGTGCACATGACCTGTTGAAGCCCTGCACTCTTAAGGTATGCAATGAAACCTCGCTACAGCGATATAGATACACTCCTCACAGGCTGTACTTTCCTTGCGCAATGCTCAATACGCACACCCACAATATATTCATTGCATTCAATTGAAGATGAATAAATGAGTAAATAACTAAATATAACTAAATAAATAAATGATTAAATAAATAATAAATACAGAAGTACGGCGTGCCAGCAAGTTGAGCGGAAAATTTTTATTGCTAGGGCAACTGATGCACTCACAATGCCGCCATAGTGCTCATCTACATCGAAAATGTGTTTCAAATTAACGCGCAAGGATCCTATGCTTGCTACGGCGAGAAAGAGGATGCACTTATTGTAAGGATCACATTTGCCCGGGATCAGATTGTGACGGAGTCAAACAAGCCATCTACACTTCGTACAGTGATATCGAAGGCCTACGGTCGCAGTGTCAAGAAATGCGCTTGCACTTACTTTAACGCCTTTCCGCACAGCCATGATTTAGGCTACCTAGACCCTATTTCGAGACCAGATGAGTAGATTGTCTCGGCTAATTGAGACATCCCACTCGCGGCTCTTACAAGCAGACAGAGCTGTTTCCGTGCACAACAGTTTGTGCGAATCTAACGCGGGTGCCAGCCAGACATGTGTCCTATATTGAAAACACGGCTGGTTTTGAGGCGTCGGCGCGACATTTCGCCCTCAAAAATGAACTCTGCAACGTATGTGGTTGCCAGGGGTGATTATGAAACTTCGCCAAGTTTGTACTACCACACTTAGGCAGCCTAGCGGCATGCTTTGCTTCCATAGAAGCATGAGAATCCAGCGAGCCCTATGTACGTGTTGTAAGTGTCAGGTGTGCTTGCACTTTGTAGGGCTGCACAAAAGAATCTGCTGTGAATGAAAGCGGAATTCTAAACCCTGCTAAAATAAAATCGGAGGCCCAAATGTTAGCCCATTGATGACACCAATTATTAATACTAGCGATGATAATTTAGTATAGACAAACAGCGTCTAAATAATTGTGGCCCGTTTTCTAAGGATTTTTAGCGTCTGCCATCTTGTGTCTCCATCTTTTGTCATCTGTTGTCATTTGCAATGTGGGAGCCAAATCTTCACGCAATATTACCGAGCATAAGAATTGCTCTCCTCCCCTATTTTTTTTTTTAAGCAGCACGAAATCGACCAAATTCACTATTCTTGCATCTCCAAAATATTTTGCCGGCGAGTACCACTTTGGACATGCCAAACAAGCGACCAGCTAACTGAGTGCATTTAGGAACAAATGCCTATGAAAATATGAGCTTAAATTTTGAGGTGAAAAAAATGTGTGAACAGAATTCACCCACCAAAATTTGGCAGTATATTCCTTTGTCTTTTCATTATGTAAGCAATTACGTCTTGAAGAAACTTTGAACCACTTCAGGGGCAATATAGAACGTTAACAATTTTATTTCTCTACTTCAAACGAGACAAGAGAGTTGTCAGTAAAATAGAAGCAGAAGTTATGAGCGAAATGCGTGTAATCAGAGCATCTATTGCTTTGATAGAAAAAACACGACGTTTCTAGCAGGAGCAGTGCGAAAGTAAGCACATTTGTCATTGTGTGCTTTCACTAATATGAATATATTAATTCAAGCACACAATGCCTTAAAATTCAGCCATGAAAATTTCTTCTCGATAAGCTCTTGATATTATGTAAGTTCTAGTACACTTGTTAAAACCACGGCTTAATTTTTTCTCCTCTTTTTTCTTGTTTTTTTTCACTCCATTTATGTATTAGAGCACCAGGCTGAGTGTTCTGCAATATTTTTGTTGTTTTGTTTTTTACTGAATTTATGTATGACACGCTCAGTGTTGTGCATTAAACGTGCCCACACGTTTACTGAGGAAAAATTATGATCATACGCAAGTAAAACGCAGCATATGAGAATTAAAATGACCAAACGCACCATCACCACATTCGTTCCTTTGTGGAGCCATGGGGGCCGACGCTTACAGACTGGCTTCTTGGGTCTGCGTCACCCGGCTTCATCTCCTGTGAAGAAATAGTCATTGATTTCTACACAGCGACAACCACCAGTGTGGACACTTTTATCAAGAAAATTCTATTGGGAAGGCTTTTGCGAATATTCGAAATCTTTTTTAATACTTTATCGCATTATATGATATTCCCTATTTAATTCGGTTAAAGAATTTTTGCAGTTCTGGTCTCAGTGAACAAATCGCTTTTTCATTAACACCGTTTGAAGCCAAGAGAAGCTAACGACGGAAGAGTTTCATGGCTAATGTCGCTCACAAAATTTTCGTAATGGCGTGACTTTGAATATCTCTGCGGCAGCACTTAATTTATACGTCGATGGTTGTAATAGATCTCTTGAATTGATGACTCGCCGATAATTTAAAGCGAGCGTGTACCTACCAAGTTCATATGCGCACTTACTGTGCATAGTCTGTTAGGCGCTCGTGCAGCCAGAAAGCATCAAACTGAATTTGCGAAGTTCTGCCTAAAATGCCGCCGTCGCGCAGACAAGGCTCCACTTCGTGCAGTGCGATGACGCGCCAACGTGCAAGAGCATCCCACGGTCTCGACCATCACGAAGTTTGATAGATTCCTGGTGTTCAACGTCCAACAAGCAACACTTATTTTAACTCCTAGTAAACAAGCACGTAACGTAGCCTAATCATCGAAACGAGGCCACCATGGCTGGCCACCGATCCCGCATCAGCATATTCATTTCTAAATTTCTATTACTCTTTGCTTCGAACCAACAATTATTCACACAGCACAACATTAAAAAAAATATAGCTAACTTTTTTAAGTCATGTCTCGCGCCACGTAACGTTCCACAGCAAGTAACCGGATTCAGCATATAAAAAGGTCCTGCAACATGTCGGCCATCTTACAAAACTCCGATGACACGTGCCGATCTCGCAACCAAGCTTGCGCTCTACCGCTGCTTACACGCCACCGCCCTCTACCCAAGCCACTAACTGAGGTGACGTAAACAGTGGAGCACATATCAAGGTACATGGAAGAACGGTGCTTCGGCACACGCTGTGCCGTCTAACCACAATCGCAAAAAAAAACTGCACATCCGCTCTTTCAGTCGGGATGAATCCACACACAAGAAGGGCCTCGCAGTTTGCAAGCTCACCACAAAGGTCAAAGGAACCAACCTTTCCGAGAATGTCGACTGCCCACCGGAACCGGAATTGTCATTACAGCGTCCCACTGCCTGCACGTTGTAGAGGGGCCCACAAAGGTCCTGTGAAGATAAATTCCATCAGGACCAAATGCACTGGACAGTCAGAAACAAATGTGGGATACTGCAGCGAAATTCACTTGCCCATTATACCCGACATTTCACGAGCTGTCGCCTGCACATCACTTCGGGTTTTCCAAAGCAGCGCCTACCACGACGCCTCTTCCATTACAGTGAAACTCGGTATAACAAAGTCGCGTGGGAAATGAAATATTTTCAATATAGCATATTGCATTTAATGAAACGGGATATTGCATATCCCGTTTCATTATAATGATATCCCAGTAATACAGAACGAGCAAAATGACAACCTTGTGATACTGGCTCGATGCTCTTCTGTAACGGCACATATACAGTGGTTGTGCAAACGTACAGCTAGTATAGCATATCAGTCATATCAATCAGCAACAGGGTTCCTGGGGTGCGATCGAACGCGCCTGAATGACTGCTGTTTCGTGTCGACTGCACAACACTGCGCAGCTCGCCGTCATCGGTTGCGCAGAAACTACTAAACATCGAGGAGTTATCTGCGTTTGCGTAATTTTCGTCAAGACTATAGCTATCGATCCGCACAGTCAACGATCTGATTACGAGGCACGCCGTAGTGGAGGACTCCGGAAATTTGGACCACCTGGGGTTATTTAACGTGCACCTAAATCTAAGTACACGGGTGTTTTCGCATTTAGGAAGCTGTGCTGGTTCGCCTTGCTCACGTGAGGAGTGTCGCGCGGGTGACGTGGTGGCAGCGTCCGGCGCGGGCGTAAAAAAACTAGCAGTGCAAGGTGTCCACGCCACAGCGCGTCGACACGCGACGTAGCCTCGGCGCCTGACGCCGTACGCGCCCAGGCGCGGTGCGGAGCGCGCGGACGCGTTCCAACGCGTACGTCTGGTTGGGGCTACATTTGTAATGCTGGGATAAATGCCTTAGGCCAACTTGAACATAAGGGCAAAAAGTGGGTTAAATACTTTTGAAAAGCTACCCTTTCTCTTACACGCTTTCTACCATGCCGTCCATGTCGAATGCTTACCAATGGCTTTAACCGTAGGATTTCTTGACAATATCCCCTCCAAAAAAAAGGGGGGGGGGGCGGTCCAAACCCTTTCCGCACGTTGTCAAGCGGCCACGCAAAGGTCCTGCACAAATGTACTTGCAATAAATTTTAACGCCCCAACAAGCCAGCTATGTACAGTATATCTCATTGCCATAGCTTATAACAATTTGAATGTAAGTCACCCATTTTGTATAAGTCAACTCGTTAGCACTAATCCTTTTTCAGATTTGTCACTATCTCGATGATCTGTTAGGGTTAATATAGTACAAGTATTGAATATTCAACGCAATAGCTGTTTCGAACCGAAATTTACATTAGCCTATATAGCCTACCTCTTTCTAGTTCATCTAGATATATTGGTTTCTCATGGCACGCAGCACTGCGCGGTAAGCGGCAAGATTAATCGGTTTGTCAACTACTGCAACCTCTCGGCTATCTGATGAAACACCTATGTGACAACACTACCGACGTCGCAGCCATGCTCGCACCGCACCACTGCCGTCCCGCCACTCACTATCCCATGCGTCAACGGTGGAGACAGAACAGCGGAGCACATAACAAGTTATACGTGGAGGGATGTCCCTTCTACACACACACTGCCGCCACAGAGTGCAATTACTGCACATGTTCACATGTCACGCTGTATGTGCAACTACAGCACATCCAGTTTATCAGTCGTTACCAATGTCGTTTTCTATAAAATGGTTGGCGCACTTCTCTTTCATTTCTCTTTCAACGAAGCAAACAGACAACTTTTGCAACTTTCGCAAGATAACTGAGTTGGTGGCGTGGAGCAGAGGTAGAACACCCAGCTTCTGATCTGGAGGTCAGTCAGTTGGAAATCCTCCTCCAATACACCACACTTTCAGGCACGGAGTGGCGCCAGCCACCGGGCAAAAAAATCGAGCTTGTGAGGCTTACTAGTTCAGGTGCAACCAAATTAGAAGGCCCATTAAGCTTTAACAAAGTCACTCCCTCACCAGAACAGGAATTGGCGGCCTCCTTGGTGCAGTATTCGGCCACTACTTCCCTCATGACTCCTACAGTTAACCCATGGCCCCCGAGTCCCCAGAGGCTGCGGAGCACCTGACCAAGGCGGCTGTCGGCCGCCAATGGAAACTGAACCTGACAACGTTCAATATGCGCACCCTATCGAGTGAGGATAAAGTGAGGATATATAGCATGGATATTTGAACAATTATCAGGTATTGCCTGGGATAATTATTGGCCTTGATGAGGTTAGACGCTTATACACCATCATAGCGCGCAACATCCTTTCTTTTATGTGGCAATGCACGAAATTTGCTTCACTGCCCAGTCGGCAGTTACGCCACAGTTGTACCACTGCTGTCCGACCGCCGCGGTCTACCAATTCCACCAGCTCGCGCTTTCTACAAAAACAGCGGATTACATAACACACGGCACACCAAGGGATGATACTTCTTTATACGATGTACCGTGTAACAGCAGTCGCCAAGAAGGAAGGATCAACAAATTGTTGACGGTTAAAAACTCGATTTGGGAATTCCAAAATGGAGGTTCCAAGCTCACCACAAATATTAATTCAAAAAGCTATAACACGCCCACAAGCCATCAATGTATGCGTTTGGGTGAGTACATCATCGATTCCAAAATAGAGGTATCCAAGCTCAGAACAAATGAACAACTTTCACGTTAACTTGGGTAACGAGTGATGTGCCACTGTCCTTGCAAAGATTATCGAGCACTGATAAGCTCAATGAAATCGAAGGGTTGCAGGGCAGTACCGCCGGCAAGCTCGGACACATTCTATGACGAGTTAAGCTGCTAGTTGCACTCATCAAAAGATATCAAACAGATTAGCACCAATACCTGCAGAAAGTGAGGAAACTAGCTTTTCAGGTCCTTTGTCGGGGTGAGGACGGCTATTGACGAAGTTCTGTTCGTTCCTTAACTCTGTCAAAGTATTGTTGCAGGTGGTCATTATGCTAGTTCTGAGACGAAGTTTAAAAAAAAACTGTTCGTTCTCGTTCAAGCGAAGGAATCACCTGCTTTGTGTTGTGGCGCTTTCAGGTCCTCGGCGAACGTCACGAAGCAGGCCCAAGCTGGAAAGGACGAGTTCAAAATCACCAAACAAAAATACAGGTACACCTCACACAAACTGTACTATCACGTGCAATGTCAGTGCAAGAGCTTTAATGCGTGGAATGGTGTGACCTGTCGGTCGAAAAATTCAATGTGAAGCAAGAAAACCCCTTTCTCAATACAGTGTGATAATGCGTAGTGTTAATCGTAGTGATAATGCGTAGTGTGCGCGGTTGATACCTGCCATCCGCAATACTACAGGCGCGCCGGGGCAAAACATTGAAGAAGACCGACCGCTTTCGCCGTTTCCCATGCGCCATACGTAGAAAGGTAGCCTTAAACATAGATCAACATTGCTTAATTAAGCCTATACTAAAAGGGGGATAGTACGCAGTATGGGACTCCCTGGTAAACACCCTACACGTGAGGATGAAAGCTGACTAAAGGGGAGCCAGAATGAAAGGATGCGTTAAACAAAGACAAAAAAAAAAATTCACCGACAATTACGATACTCCATTATGAAAATGAACGAAAGTGGCACCAAATTGCCTCCTTGTTACGGCTTTTCGGTGGCTTCAACTGCACTTTCTCGCTAGAACCTTCATTCTTACTCAAGACAGCTGCAAAAAGCAGGGACTCGGGAAAACTGCAAGCTCACCACAAAATGTCATTGCAATGAACCTCTCGGAGAACGTCCACTACCCCCAGGTGTCTGCGTCACCGTCATTACAGCGCAGCTGTTCCTGCGCGTTGTAGAGTGGCCCAACAAGCATCCGGTGGAGAGAAATTTCATCAACACTACACAATAACTCGGGTTCACTTGCTCACAATATACTCGTACTAGGGGACATCTGTCGAGCTGCCGCCTGCACATTCTTCGATCTTCCACAACGCTGTAGCTACCACAATGCCTACCAACAAAACTTTTAAATGAAGTCACAATGACACCAAAATTATCTGCTTTATATGTAATATTCATATACATAAATATAAATGCATGTTTATATTACCAACATCTTTAACCTCACTAGAATTCTAGACAAAATAAACACACACAATAAGGCGCAACATAGGCATACTAACTAAATTAACAAGCATGGAGTCACGCACGCGCGAGCAAACATGAACCCATCTCACTCGTTGACCGCGGAAACTGGCTATGAAAAAGCTGTAGTGAGTAAGCGAGGCAGCGTCAGTTTGGTATCACAGATGCTCCCAGAATTCCTGCTTACAAAGCGAACAAGTGAATTTTAATAAATTGCGTGCTCGATTGGTGGAATTGTTCCAGGTGTCATAAAACGAAAGAAGACGTGTGACGTTGCAAAATCAGCCCAAAATTTGAGCGAGCCTGTTTCTTGTGAGTAGTTATTTCCGTTACCCCGCTACAGCAATACTGTGATTACAACCACAGCCTATGATTACAACCACAGCAGCACAGTACAACCTACATAGCACAGCCACAAATACTACAACCTACACAGCACAGCCACAAATACCAGATTGGACGCTACATGTCCGCACCATGTAGCATCTGCGAGACCAGGCACCTATGTACACAGAAATGGTGCCCAAATGGACACAATCGTACCCTTGGCAGCGAGGAATTCGGGGACGTGGCATGCGTCTCGAACGACAGGATACAGCCGTCGGAACCCACGCCCTCTCGAGGTCCTCTCAAACGTCACGAGGCGGGCTCAAGCTGGAAAAGAAGCCGTGTAGATTTATTTAAACCTCACCAGACAACATAGGGATGCACACATCACAAACTTGTTTTCATTGCGCAATGCAAGGACCTTCGATAAGCGCACAGGCACTGTGCATTCATTGCATTCGATTTGTCTCAGCTATGTGCTGTAATGCAGCTATTTCACAACGCCTTATCTGACTGAGTCATCGCGGCGGGTTTACTGTTGTTGTCAAGCAGCCCAGCAAAGGTCGTGCACAAATGCATTATCGGGAATTCTAACATGCCGAGAAGCCCAACATATACAGTATATCCGATTACATTAGCTTATAATAAACAAGTACATGGTATATTTGCAGCAAACCATGAGCAAAGTAATCAGCATATTAACTTTTCTATTTTTCAACTTTACCGAGCCCACAAAGGAAAAATCGCCGAGGAACCCCTGTATGACAACGGTGACGGCAGCGCTCTGCTCTTGGAAGCCCGGGCGGGAGTACTGCACACGCTAGTATTGACCCTTTTCGCGGAGCAGTTTGCTCTAGAGGAACGAGAATGCGCACGAATACGAAACCATCACTGCTTCTGCCCTGCTACTGTGCGATCAGCTGTCGAAAATGCAACTGGGTGTGCGCTGAAGCACTGTGCCCAATTCATAGTGGAAAATGTGTAACGATAAAGGGAAGAAGTGTGCGTGCTAGTTCGCTGCAAAAATAGTGATTCACATATTAATGTGTCGCCGCTGCTACTTAAGGACTGCCCGTGTTGCCGCCCTTCGCGATGCACGGCTTTCCTCAAGGATAAAAAAAATATAATTCATTCGCCTGCGCTGTATAGCTAACCTCCCCGGAACCTCGGCACTTGGGAGTGAGTACCGCTCGTTACAAAATGAAGTAGTGCCACTTACTGGCATAGTAAGTTTCCCGCACTTTCTCTACATACATCCACTCTTACTCGCACGAAAACTTACACCCACCGTATCGCCAACGTGTGAGTGAATAGGCGCACACTTACCAATGTGCCGAAGCATGAGTGACGGCGACTACACCGACAAGACACGAATGGTGGAAGCTGAATGTTTCGTGACGGTCCGCAGAGTAAGCGAGGGACTAGCGATAATACGTCTTTGCTATGAGGTACCGCAAAGCACAGAACATTTGAATTCCAAGCCTTCGTGCGCAGCAAAAACAAATTTATCGCAGCAGAGCACACCCGCGACTGATTACGCTGAAAATAAACAATCAGATAGTGGCCACACCGAGGAACTTTACTGAGTCAGAAATATGACAAGCCGCTGGTTCAAAATGTTTGCCAAATAAAGAACGCAGAGAACACTGATCCCGATTTAATTCATAAGCGGAAAGTTAGGACAGCTTGGAATACATTTCTAGCACCGCTTTTAGTACAAGCTCCGTATATGCTGCTCGCGCCATTTGGATAAGGCGTAATGAGCTCTAAAAGCATTTTAATGTCCTCTAAAGCTGTGGCCAAAGCTTCGTGTCGTGCACACAGTCACCGTCTACGATATGCGTCGAAACGGAGGTTTGCAGTGCCGCAACGGCGTCACGCGCTTGCATTGTAAACGCGGAGGCAACGGAGGCGGCCGAGGCAAGCAATGGACGCGTCACCACGTGATCAAACATGGCAGCGCCCACGGGAGCGCCGCGGAAAGGGTCAATACCACCAGCGTTTCGACCCCACCTCCGAGGTCCAGGGGCCTTAACAAGTCGGGCGTTCAAAACTGTGGTTTTTAAGGCAATTGAAAACATTGAGGCCCATTTTCGACCACCGACACTCGAGAAAGGACGTTAACTTTACGACAACAACCATATATATCGTGTCAAAAAAGTAAACCGGACGGACATCGCAGCAAAGTTCTTGTCACACCAAATAAAGCACGTTCACGACGTCGAACTCAAAGTAAGTTAACAAATAAATAATTTATTCCGCTTAAGTGGGCAAATACGGCCGTAAACGTTTTTCAACTATCATTTGTAGCTTCAGTATACTTCGAGTGTGCCTTGTTCATCACATTTGTCGAGGTTTTGGCGAATTGGAAGGTCACTTGAATGATTATGGAGCTTTTTTCTCCGTTGACAAAGTACCTCGAACATAGTCTGGTGTTGTCATTCGCGCTCCAGTGTGAGAGGTCATCACTGCTGAAACATAACAGAGAGCAATCAGCTGACACTCAACACCAAGACTGAATAAATGTGTGCTAGCGTGCGCGAGAGAAGTGCTAATTTGCGAATACTCGATGTGTGCTGCGGTGCACTCCAGCCTTAGTTCTGTTCTAAACGCGAGAGAGCATCGGCATGAATGAGCCCGTTTTCAGCAGTCGCGTCTTGATCCAGGCGCAGAAAGGAGCTGCACGTTAACTTATTAATGCACAACAAGAACTACAGTGCGTACAAAGGCCCAACGCGGAGTGCTTACGAAGCTAGATTTGACACATAACAACGACTGCGCATTTGTTTCGGAGCGAGAATAGCTCAACAATTATCCAAACCAATTTACAAGAGCGGGAATCAGATCACGCGTGTTTATGCAGTTGTCGCTTTATTGTGCGTTTTCACGGATGCTGCCTTGTGTTTTTTTTCTTTTTATCCTTTTTTTTAAGTTTGCGTTTGCGTCTTAGTTCATCAGAAATTCGCAAGAGCGACTCTTGACGGGCCGAACCGCGACGATCCACCTTCAGCCGCCGGGTTTCTCCCCACAGTCTTGAAGGGAAGCGGCACAATTTGATGCCGACATCCCCTTCACGGTTGTCAAAATACCTAAAACAGCAGTATATGCGCATGTTCTTTTTGTTCACACTTCTTACGGAGGAGCTGCCGAGTGGTCGCGGTGAATCCATTGAAAAGTTGGAAAAGGAAGCTTTTAGGCGCGCCTGAGCGCAGTACGGACCAAGGTGAAATGGCAAAGAGGGCCTACTCGCGGGTGCTCACCGCCGTTGCTAGGTGGCGCGACATGTACAGCCAAACTGCATTGCAGGGTGCCTATACCACCAGCGTTTCAACTCCACCTCCGAGGTCCAGGTGGTGGCATGTAGGGCCAGTAGGCAACACGTCGCAATAACTGTACGTGTCGTCCTCCACTGCAGGCAGCTCTCACAATAACCCTAGGACACCAGCATACAGCAGGTATTTGGATTCGCAAGCAACAGCGGACGCTGCACAATTGCCAAGTCCGTCAAAAAGGACAGACTACAACATTGGTGGAACCAGTGAAGTGCTGTGCTGTTGTGTGTGGTTTGCTGATGTTTCTTCTCTATCCTTTCTTCCTTTTTTTTCTTTTCATTGTTTAACACCTGAGCTGTTTAAGCTTTGCAATGTTTCGGTGGGCAACGCTAAAACTAGCCTAGCGTGCGGCGCGCGCTATGCTCTCAAGAGAGGAGCCTGGACATTGACGTCATAGCATTGCGTCATTGCGTCGAGCATATGTTCAGCAGGGTCATGTGACCACACCAATGAAAGCGAGCGCGCGGCGGCGCGCGGGCATTTCTCGCTCTACAGAGATATGGCTCGACCAGGGTGCACCTTGACGCCGGAAGAAGAGGCTGCCCGACAAGAGAAGCGCCTTGAAGCCACGCGGGAAAGGAATCGCCGTCTTCGTGCCGATCGAGCCTACGAGGCCAACAAAGCCGCCGATATGCGACGTCGCCTGAACCGATACGGAATACCGCGAACGGTAGCTTCAACGCGACGAAAGCGACCCGGGCTTCCGATAAACTAGTTGCTCAGGGACGTCGCCCAAGCTCCGCTGTTTCTTCCGAAATTGGTATTTTGTCTCTTTTCTGGCTAGGATGCAAACATTGTTTTCGCCCGATAATAAGGATGTAGACACAAATCATCATCATCATCATCTTAGCATAGCGCAGTTATAAAGCGAGGTACAATAAGGAAGAAGCATGCGCTCGCTACGGTAAAGCTAGGGAAACGATGGAGCACGTTTTAATTGAATATGAAGATATCTGCCCAGCGGTGATTTACGCTGCTTAGGCCTCCTTGAAGCCCTTAGGCTCAGCGAGAGCAGGGGGACATGTCCGCAGCCGAGATTAGTAAGAGGCGATTGGAAGTTTGCTAGAAGTAGGGAGACGACAAATAACGGAGGCGCACAAAAACAAATTTCCCTATGCGGCTTCAGAAAGTTTGGTGATGCGTCCTGGTGATGGTGATGGTGGCTAGTGCGCCGCACTAGTGACCACGCGGGCTCGGTCGTGTTGTTATAAGCAATTATAGACCACACTTCGCAACTGTGTGGTATTCGACCCGTACGCCAATGTTTCATCACGTCAACGCATCACAGCCTAAAGCAACGTGGGAAAAAAATCGCCGCCCAAGCACTCCGTACAGATGGTTAACCAGCGAAGCTGAAACATGAGGCCCCGGCGTTTATCACTGGGTTAATCCCGACGGTACATTAAACTCTCAATTACTGGTTACATATGTTTCTTAATGAGGTCACGCAAGTTCGGCTGTGACGCAGAAAACGACGCCACTGACTGTGCGCCCGAAGTCCGCTGTTGTGGCAATGCCGCTTGCGATTCTTTAAAATAAATTGCTTCAAAATTAAATCTGTCCGTCATGTAAGACAATGAATGGCTTATACCCCATTAGGCAATGGCTCATACTCCAACACGTGTCGTGTCATACAGCACATGTGTCTATTAATGGCATCGCGCAGGAAAAATGCTTAACGAGTTGACGAAAGTCCGTGTTACCACATAGGTGGCATACTGAACATTCACACTAACCATATGGATGCAGAATCCATACGGATGTTGCAAATGCAGCAGTAATTTGCTCCATACTTATCCACAAGAAGTGGTAAGGCGGAATACGTTTAAAAGAATCCATGGCTTATCTTGTAGCACTTTATTGAGCAAATATTTGCAGACGAAAGTCACATTGCTTCACTACTAGATGGCACTAGTGGTCCTGATGACCATGGCACTATCAGTTCTTTCTCATCACGGAATCCCGCACTTCGCGCCATTGTCTGCACCATCACCGGTCCACACTTCTGCACGTCGTCAAGCGGCGCACAGTTATCCTGCACAAATTTCTTCTGTCACAACGCAAGCTGGCCAGATACATCTGACCCTAATTGCTTTGCTTTGTCCCCAGTAACCCAGGCACCCGGAAGTAGAATTCAGCAGGAAAACAAGAAGTTATGGCGCACAGTCGAACATGCTTATTAACGAACGTGGTTGTTATGCATGCAAATAAAAATGAAGTGTGATGAATGTACTGCAGGCACAAATAGAGGCCTTTCATTCGAACCTTCATTTGGAAGCGGAGCAGCAAGGAGAACATCCCTTCGGACTCCTCGAAAAACGGGAACGTCATTAGGCGGACTCGTGCGAGTGACGTCGGCGCTGCATTCCAGCTTTCCGCACGTTGTAGAGTGACCCAACAGTCTTCCTGTGGAAATATGTCATTTTTCCACAACAGCCACTACTCAGCCTTGAAGAGCATGTGATCAGTCATATATGCTCCGTCACTGATGTGCAGTAGTAATGTGCATACTGTGTAAACTAAAAAGGCAAGAAGGCATACAGCACACGTACAGCACACGTGTCTCTTAATGGCATCGCGCAGGAAAAATGCCTAACGAGTTGACGAAAGTCCGTGTCCGTGTCATGAAAGTCCGTGTCATGAAACAGCCGACTATGTCTTGGTGCTCTCGTGGTCGTTTCGTGAACTTGGTAGGCTCCCCTCCCCGCACGCTACTTCGCATAACATCGATTCCCACAGGGCGTGGGAGCTGCCAGCTCTTTTTAACGCGAATGCCGTTTCTTGGCTAGGTTGGTGAAAGCGCGCGACCAGCTGGCGTCCGCACAAGGCGTTCGCAAAAGCAGAGTCTGGAAAGCACGTGACCTCTCCCAACTGACACCGGCGCCAAGAGCTGCCGCAACAACACTCGGCGCGCAGCGGAATAGACGGCTCGCTGCTTAAGCGCGTCGACACCTACACTTATACTCAGATCACAAGGCCATAATAGTGTCTATGCACCTCGACACATCTACGCCGTCACCGGAACGACAAGAGATGTCACCCGAAAGTTAAATGACACCACCCACAGCGCCGCGGTGGTCGTACTGCTGCTACAATATACCCGGGACCCGTGATGCATACTGGCTCGACGAAAGAAATAGAAGAAAACATGTAAAGTGGTGTCGACATCGCTTTGATTGCACCAAAACAAGCACAGCAGCACATTGGTGGATACAGTCACCTTACGTGTCAATTACGGTGCTATGTATGGCTGGGGCAGAGATTTTCACAACAATCAGGGCGCTCGAATCCGGGCGCACCCTTACTTATTTGAGTTTTTGGGAAATTTTACAATTTGGGGCCTATGGCTTTACATACTGACATGTTCAAAGAGAACCATGCCACAGGCGGCAACCTCAGCTTGTCGCTCAGCGAGAATGACGAAGCTGCCGGCATATGGTTCGAATGATTCAGCAATGCAATTATCCAGCCCTTTTTGCCTCGCCCGCCAACCTTACCCACGCCCGCATGACTATTACCCGGCCAGATGCCATCGCCCTCCTCAGTCTATCATGCTACTCACCCAAACAAGGATGTGTTATTCTTTATGCAGGGGGTCCTTGCCATTCTTCCTCGGGGATGTGGCCAATAGCCAATGCATCGGTGCATGACCCACAACAACCCCGAAAATTGTCGAAGTAAACTAGTTACACTGCCTGGCGTCAAGTCGTGGCACTCCTCAGTGAGCAGCGCGTGCACCACATTCTTGTACGCCCATAGTAACACCACACGCTACGCTCTTATGAAACGAATCAAGCATGCGCATGGACCCCTGCCTGCCAAAAGAGCCGGATGATGGACAAACGTTCGCAACGTGCAAGCTCTCAAGCACTCTTTTTAAGGTATGCGACGAAACCTCGCTACAACGATAGTGAAGGGGGAGCCTACGGTCGCAGTGTCAAGAAATGCTGCACAGCCACAGATAACAGATAGGACGCTGCATGTCCACGCCATGCAACACCTGCGAGGCCGGGCACATATGTTCACAGAAATGGTACCCACCGGCATGCAACTCGATGCCAGACATGGCATGCATCTCGAACGACAGGATGGAGTCATAGGAACCCACTTGGCCTCGAGGTTCTCAACGTCACGAGGAGGGCTCAAGCTGGAAAAGAAGCCGTACAGATGTATTAAAACCTCACCAAAAGACAGATACGCACACCCACAGTATATTGCATTTAATTGAAGATAAATAAGTAAAATAAATAAATATGCTCGGCATGCCAACATTTCAGGAACATTTTTATTGGCCCTCGCTAGTGCAACTGTTGCACTCACAATGCCAGCATAGTGCTCATCTACATCGAAAACGGTGTTCCAAATTACCGCGCAAGGTCCTATGCTTGTTACGGCGAGAAAGAGGATGCACTTATTGTAAGGATCAGATTTGCCCGGGATCAGATTGTGACGGGTCAACCAAGCCACCTACAATTCGTACAGCGATATTGAAGGGGAGCGGAGCTTACGGTCGCAGTGTCAAGAAATGCGCTGGCATTTTTTCCAAGGCCTTTCCGCAAAGCCGCGGTTTAGGCCACTTAGACCCTGTTTCGAGACCAGATGAGTAGATTCTCTCGGCTAATTGAGACACAGCTAGTTTTGAGGCGTCGGTGCGACATTTCGCCCTCAAAAATGAACTCTGCAACGCATGTCGTTGCCAGGGATGATTATGAAGCTTCGCCAAATTTATACTACCACATTTAGGCAGCCTAGCGGCATGCTTTGCGTTCATAGAAGCATGAGAATCCAGCGAGCTTTATGTGTTAAGTCGTGTCAGGTGTCCTTGCACTTTGTAGGGCTGCACAAAAAAATTTGTGAATGAAAACGGAATTCTAAACCCTGCTAAAATAGAAATCGGAGGCGCAAATGGCCCATTGACAATGACACGAATTACTTATACTAGTTATGACAATTAAGTATAGGCAAACAGGGTCTAAATAATTGTGACCCATTGTCTTTTGTGTCTTGTGTCTGCGGCCTTGTGCCTCCATCTGCGGCTGCTGATCTAGTATCGTTATTATTTGTCTTTGTTGTCATTTGTATTGTCATTACTGAGCATAAGGATTGCTCTCCTTCCCCATTTTGTCAGTAGCACGAAATTGATTAAGTTCACTTGAATCCACTGCAATTCAACTGGTGAGTACCACTTTGCACACGCCATATGTGTGACCAGCTAACTGAGTGCATTTAGGAGCAAATGCTTCCAAAAATATGAGCTGAAATTTTCAGGTGAAAAAATGTGTGAACAAAATTCCATCAACAAAATTTAGCAGTATATAGCTTTTATTCAATACGTAAGCAATTACGTTTTGAAGAAACTGAACATGAAGGGCAATATAACACTATACTTCAAGCGAGACAAGACTGTTGTCAGTGACATAAAAGAAGGCGAAGTTATGTCCAAATGCGTGTAAATACAGCATATGTTGCTCTGCTAGACAAAACGAGCCTTTTAATAAGTAACACTACGTTTCTAGCAGGAGCAGTCTGAAAGTGAGCACATCGAGCTGTGTACGTCTCTCCCCACTGTTGTCCTTGTTAGCTTGCACTGATATGATTATCAAGTACATTTACAAACGTCCCCACACATTTTAACTGCGGTAAAATTACGATCATGCACTCTAAAGTAAAACGCAGCATATTAGATATGACAGTGATCAAAATCAAACGCACCGTCAGCACTGAGGGCTTCCCTGGCTTGCGCCAATCTCCTGTGAAGAAATATTCTTATTGAGTTCCACAGGCCGACAACCACCAGTGTGGACACTTTTTTATCATGAAAATTTTATTGGGTAAACGTTTGCGAATATTCGAAGCTCACCACAAATGTCAAAGAAACCAATCTTTCCGAGAATGTCGACTGCCCACCGGAATCGTCGTCACCGTCATTACAGCGTAACACTGCCTGTACGTTGTAGAGAAGCCCCACAAAGGTCCTGTGCAGAAATTCCATAAAGACCAAACACACTAGTCAGCCACAAACAAATGAGACTATAACGAAACTCTGTTCACTTGCTCATAATACGGTCCCACTATACTTGACATTTCACGAGCTGTCGCTTGCACATCTCTTCGGGTTTTCTAAAGCTGCGCCTACCACGACGCCTGTTCCACTAACCTTAATTAACTTAAGGTTAGCTTAAGCTAAGAAGTCGCGTGCGACATGAAATACCTTCAATATAGCATATCCTACAAAACGGGGAAAATGACAACCTTGTGCATATAATACCCATGATAGTATTGCAGACATCTAATGCTGGCTTGATGCACTTCTGTGACGGCACAGTCAGTGGCTGTGCAAACGTACAGCTAGTATGACACAAACAGTAAAATGAATGCCATGCACATGTATGCTCACTACATTGTCCAGCCTGCGTCACTTGGCGAGACCATCTACATGCTGAGTGTATCGCTCGTTTCAGCCAGTTGTAAAGTGGCGTAGTAAAGTCGTGCAGAAATGTATTTTCATTATGCGCCAGCAAATTTGCTCATACACACATTTTCATACGCACCTATAGAATAAATGGTCACGGCCTATGATGAAACACAACTGTATTTACATTATGTACAGTAATTGAATCGAATGCTGTCCATGGCGGACGCTGTCTCTTCTATTTTGTCGTCTTCGTGCGTCCGTGATTCCGTGTGCCGTGCAGTTGGCTTCTTTTTCTTTAGCTCTTCGAAGAAGGGTAAATATTCAATATCCTCCGCACCCCGGAATGGCGCGCAGTTCGAGTCTGTTACATCGAAGAAAGTTCAATTGGTTACAGAAGTTAGACGGGTCGGCGTATTACAGAGCCGTTTGGAAGCTTCACCGAACAAGTTCTGATATTTTCATCTCGTCCTCGATGTACTTCTTGGATTCGTCCCGTCTTCCATAGTTGTCGTGGTGCATTTTCTTCGTAAAGAAGCACAAGATCACCAGCTTTCAGATTGTTCGAAGCTTGAACATTGGCATAGTGCGCTGAGCGCAGGCTAAGAAGATATTCTCTCCTCCATCTTCTCCAAAGTGCTCCAGTAACTGCTTGCGATGAAGCCACTTTCTTGTGACCGGAGATCTTGGCCCTGAAGTATCGACATCTTCGTTATAGTAAGGAAGGCTTGTTAGTCGCTTACCGGTTAAGAAATGAGTCGGAGTAAGTATTTCCACTTCTGCTGGTGACGTTGACAAGTGAGAGCCCTGGAGTTTACTACTGCCTCTACTTCATACAATACCGTCGTTAATTCTTCTGGTGTAAGCTTTGCCTTGCCAAGGATCTTCCGGAGGCTGGTTTTCACAGTTCTTATCGATCTCTCCCAGAAGCCGCCCCACCATGCAGCTCTTTCTGTGATGAACTTCCATTCTATTCCTTGAGAGCAAAAGTCTTGAAGCTCTCCACTGAACAATACTCCTGCCAAGGAGGCGATTTCCTATGACGCTTTCTTGAAAGCCTGCGCGTTGTCTGTGTATATTACGTCAGGCAATCCACGACGTGATAAATATCGCCAAAACGTGAGCAGGAAACTTTCTGCTGACAGTCCAGTGGTTAATTCCAGGTGTACTGCTCTTGTGACTGCACAAGTAAATGACACTCCAGGTGTACTGCTCTTGTGACGGCACAAGTAAATAACACTATGTAGACCTTCGACGTAATGTCTTTCATATAGAGAGGTCCAGCAAAATCGATTCCAACCGCTTGAAAAGGATCAGATCGGCGTACTCGTTCACTTGATAATGCTGCAACAGGTGCGCTGCTGGGATTTAAGCGTGTCTTGATGGAAGCGTTGCATCCTCTGATGACTTTCTTTACAGTTTGTCTTCCGCGGGGTACCCAAAATTTCTCTCTAAGCTCGGCAAGGGTATCTAGCAGACCACCGTGGAGTGTACGCAGTGTACGCTTATGGCAGTCTCTTATGACAAGTTTTGTCAGTTGGTGAAGCGGAGGCAACAAAATAGGATGCAACAAAACAAACTTCTTCCGCTTCCTGTGAGAATTGCAGTCGCCCACTTACACGCAACCTTCCTGCCATGTCGACAAAAGGATGAAGCATTCTCAGGTCTTAATTGCGATTCAGCTGTAGTTCCTTTTCAAAGCTTGCTACTGTCCTAAAAGGCACCCCTGTCATGCGCCATTCCTCTATTTCAGGATCTGGTTCTCTCTTAGAGGGTATATCCTTGAACCATAGGAATCTCAATGCATCTCTGTCTTCCATTTTTACGCTAATCTGTAGAAAGGCTTTCTCTATGTCAGCCGTCAGAGCAATACGGTTCATACGAAAACGTATGAGAAGAGCAACCAAGTCGGCTAGTAGCTTTGGTCCTTTCTCGAGATGGTCATTGATTGAGGGACGATGAATCAGGATCGTGAGAGGATGCGTCAAAAACTACTCGTACTCGAGTAGTTGTAGACTCGCTTCGCACAACGGCGTGATGCGGCATGTAGTAGACCTTAGAGGGTTGCACCTCAATTTGGCTAGGTACTCTCTCGGTGTGACCCATCTTCATATAGTTCCTGATGGTGGTATCATATTCTACGGCAAACTATGGATTGTTCTTCATTTTCTTTCCGAGACACATCAGTCGCTTCGTGCTTGCAATCGGTTATCTTCTAGTTGTCTACAACTTTCTTTCCACGGAAGGGCTACTTGGTAGCGACCAGTTGACGAAGGCGATATCGTGTTAGAATTTTTCTAGCACCATATTAGGTTCCTTATTTGGAGTGTTGTCGACTGGCGTAATCCCGATGCTCTCTACTCCCAGAACTTCCGAAGTAGATCGTCGATAGAGTCAGTAGATGCACTTACTCGCAATACGCATGCGTTGAGTGCTGCTTCCAAAGAGGTGTTAAACGAAAGTGGTCCTTGTAACATCCAGCCAAATGCAGAACCCAGCGCCAGCAAGTCTGCCTGGCCAGTGGTATCGTTTCATTTCTCCGGACATGAATTGCCATAGCTGGTCAGCACCAATTAATAGGCTGATACCAGGAACAGCAGCAATGCCTGGTAACAACAGCTTATCCAGCAATGAGGTGTCCGTCGCTTTCAATGGTTGTAACAATGTCATGCTCGAACATCCTTGCAGACGAACGGTACTTCAAATGGCCTGTAACACGTAATCCCCAGTGTCATACTGACTGAAGTTTTAGTTCGACAAGGCGATGTCGGATGGTAACCGAGCTTGTCTGTCCAAAAGTATTTAGCTGTAAATTCCCAGATCCCTGTTCTTTCAGGACAAGTGTCTTGGATACGTCTTCACGAATGAATGTGCGCTGGCTTCCGCTGTCTACAATTCCACGAATGTAGGCCCTCTGCTTTTTTCCGATAATCCATGCCCGAAATGTCTGCATTAAAACCTCAGCATCCACGAACGAATGAGAGCTGGTATGAAGACTGTTCGCGGTTACGAGACTTTCTTGTTCCGTCTTCTTAGGTTTCCACTTGAGATCGCACATTGAGAAGACATGTCTTACTCTGCATGTTCCACACTTGACTTTTCGATAACAGTCTTTGGCAAGATGTCCTCTCACGGTGCATCGATAACATCGGTTCTCTGTAGCCAATTTCTTCAACTTTTCTTCATGGTTCATGCTGCTGTCAAACTGGGGTTGAGTGATTTGAAGATCCACAGAAGAGACAGTCCTTGTCTTTCACTTTGGAGGAAGACTGCATGACCGCTGCTGTTGGTAAGGTGGAGTGCAAGTCTCTTCTCTCCTCAGGTGGTTTAGCGCATTTCTTTCCTTTAAAGTCATGAACTCCACTTCTTTCTCGGCTTTCAACTTCCACGCGAAGATAGGTCAAGAGTTCTTGCAACTCCTCATCGGCTGTCGCTGTGGTTCAATCTTGCTGTTGTACAGAGCCTGAACTGTCGATAGCAGACGGTGATGACTGAACTGGCTTCTTTTCGGTAATAGCCAATGACTATGTCTGCCGGCAATGCCTTCAACCTAATGTCCGTCATCATAGTTGCATAGCTGGCAGGACTGACGTTTAGACTTTTCAGGCCTCTGATATGGCATCGCACATAATCCAATAGCCTTCGAAGACTGTATACATCTTATGAGGAAGCAACTGTTGGTAGTGTGCGCAGACGGCGTAGATGCTCCTGCACAATGCGACGCTTAACGCCAAAACGACTCTTTAGAAATTCGATGGCGTCGTCGTAGCACTCGCCTGTCGCTTGTAGACCAGAAATTGAAGCTGCTGCTGTACCGCTAAGAAGATTCTTCACATATTGAAATCGTTCTCCTTTCGTGAGCTTTTCGTTTTCATGCACAGACGCCTTGAATTGCTCCCAAAAAGCAGGCCAGCGATAAAGCTGACCGTCGAATGTCTGCAACAGTAGAATTAGAAGCTTGATTGATTTGCGCGGGGACGCGATCATCGAGTGCATTTGATGAACCTGCAGCTGCGGAAGGGGCAGCCGTAGAACACTGATTTTGACGGAGTAGCCACTCCCGAGCCTTCAGCTCCCCCAACATTCCTCGCGCAGCATCTTGATAAGGCAACACAGTTTCAAATTCTGCCGCGAACTCGTCCTCGGGGATAGCTTCTTCTAGATCAGCGTTAAGCTTGTCCAAGTCCTCATTATTTGCGTGTAGTCGTTCGATCAAAGATGAAATCTTTTCACTGTCAGCACTTTCAATCACGGCTTTCGCTTCATTGATGAGACGCGCATTCATCTGGCGTCGCGGCGTTCGCTTTTCTTTAAGGACCTTGAGGCGATTCATCCTGTGTTTCAACAATGTGTGACCTCGCTCACCTTCCCAAATGAATGCTGAGTAGGTGTGTTATCACGACGAAGGGCAACGGCGGGTGGTCCAGTTCGGTCGTACCGGCTGGCTTTCGGAGGAGGTTTCCGCTGTCCTTTCGACGTGCTGTCTTCGCTTTCAAAGTTCCCGATGAGCCTCCAGGCGTGTAGAGTCCCAGCGAGCACTCCCGGGGGGTTTCGGCACCACAATATAGAATAAATGGTCACGGCCTACGATGAAACACAACTGTATTTACTATATGTACAGTAATTGAATCGAATGCTGTCCATGGCGGACGCTGTCTCTTTCTTCTACTTTGTCGTCTTCGTGCGTCCGTGCTTCCGCGTGCCGTGCAGTTGGCTTCTTTTTCTTTAGCTCTTCGAAGAAGGGTAAATATTCAATAGCACCTACAAGCTGTTACGTATGCTCACCTTCCAAGTATGGACAATGTTGTGGACGTTCAGCTGTGACAACGCTCCACAGCTGATACAGGTGTAGTAGAGCAACCTGCAAATGTTGTAGAACACCATATACATCGAATCCTTAGTTAGGTACATTAATGGAGCACAATACATTGTCCTTAAAAACACCCAATGCAGTGCTTACTAAGCTCAGTGCATTAAGTACAAAGGGATACAGATTCAGCGAAACTGTCAGTACAAATGTACAGCTTCAAAAGGAACACTGTCCACTCTGAGTGGCGAAAGCACAGCGCATACACAAGTAGGAGCCATGTTGCAGATCACGTACAAAATACGGTGCGCGTGACCGCCCGGCACCGCGCAAAGTACAAGTTGCTCGCAAAGCAGAAGCCGCAACTAGAGCACTGCACGGGCTCGGGCTTACCCGAAAGCCCGGGCCCGGGCCGGCCCGTGGGCCGGGTAGAGCAGCTTTTTTACGGGCTCGGGCCGGGCACGGCATGTGCTTTTTCACGCGGGCTCGGGCATGGCATGTGCTTTTTCACCAGGGCCCGGGCCGGGCGCTGGTATATTGACGCGGGCCCGGGCCGGGCTTGGACTTTGTGGCAGTGTGCATGTAACGTGCAGCGAGTTATCCTCCCGCGTCTCGACTCGAAAAAGTTGTTGCCCCAGCGCAGCTGGAAGTTAGCAGCGCTACTCCTGCGTACTTCCCTTTTCTTCTGTCGTATTTTGCGCTGTTTGCACAGAATGTAAAAATCCAGAAAGACCGAAATCGCCTCAAACCAAAGGATGCCCTTGTATTCCTTACCCAAATCAATGTAATTAATGCTTTCAGCGCGGTGCAAGCGCATTCGCGACTTGCTGATTCTTCCAAGGCGAATTGGTAAAACGATGTCTGGTAATTCGTCACGCGACTGAAATATGGCATTGTGTCCATCCATGATTGCATGCATGTTCTCAACCGGCCGCCTAGCAGCAGTGTATTTATTACGCTGCACCACGGAGGAGCGAGAAGATTTCTTTCTCAATTTGCTCCATCCATGCGCTGCGCTCACGACCGGACGTGGCTGCGCTTCGGCTATAGTGTACTAGAATACGGTTGAGTGGGACGAGCTGCTGGGGCAGCGCATGCTTTGCAGTGAGGCGCCCGACGTGTAAAACACTGTGGAGGCGCTGTGATAGAAGTGGATTGGGCCGCATCAAGGCCGGGCCGTTGGAAACTGCTAGCGATATTGCTCGGCAGGGTCATTCGTACTACTTCGCGCGCTGGTATTTGCGTTCAGACCGCTCAAATGGTGTTCATAATTTCATATGACATGTATTTATGCCTTAAGAATAAGCTGTCCTCCTTTCGCGTAGGAGATTGAGTCACCAGTTCCTCTGGCGCCCGATGGAGATACGCATTTGGTGCCGCAGCTAAACGTCGTCTTCCCTCCCGTCCCTCACGGCCTTTCGCGCGACGGGAAGAAGTGGCGTTTGCTCTCAGCCGTGCGTTCGCTCCCCGTGAAAGCGCGCGGGACGCATACAGCCAATGAGTTTTTATTGCGATAGCAATTATATGGACACTCAAAAGCAGATTTCTGCCGTCGGCGTCGCCGTCGCCGTCGGCGTCGCCGTCGCCGTCGCCGTGAGGTTCCGTATGACGTCATTTGGAGATGAAATCGTCGCCGCGCGCCGAACGCTGTATGTGCGAGTGAAAGGCCGCGAGGGGCGCGTCTTTCACGGGGAGTGAACGCACGGCGGAGAACAAACGCGCGTTCTGCGCCGTGCTCGCTTAAGGGCTGCAGAATTAGGCGTCTCGTTTCTCCTTTACAATCACCATATATGTAGAGCAAACGCGCCTTCTTCAGACGCGCGAGAGGCCGTGGGGGAGGGGGAAGGAAGGGACGCGACGTTTAGCTGCGGCACCAAGTGCCTATTTATATGAGAGGCTCCAGCAACAGTCACCAACGCCGCACGCATTTAGAGCTAACGCGGGCAAAACGCCGATGGCGTCGACAACAGTTCTGCGTGTTGTTGCTACCAAAGCCGCTCACCTTACTTCGTATGAGATTGCTGTGTTGCTATCGCATTCATTGCTTCGCCCTTAGGGCGAAACTGTGACATTTTTTTCTATATCCGGACGCGACCATCTAAGACTGAGCCCTTAACAGGTTCGCTGTAAACAGTCGTAGGCTCGGTTTACATTTTATTAGTTTTGTGTCAAATGACCCATTCAGCGAAATGCAGCTCCACTAACGTGAAACCTGGGGAGGTGCGAAGCATGCAGTGATGCACCGCTAATGGGCTCTGACTGCCTTAAAGGGCAGCTGAATCATTTTATTGCGATAGCAATTATATGGACACTCCAAAGCAGATTTCTGCCGTCGGCGTCGCCGTCGTCGTCGCCGTTGCCGCGAGGTTCCGTATGACGTCAATGGAGATGAAATCGTCGCCGCGCGCCGCCGAACGCTGTATGTGCGAGTGAAAGGGCGCGAGGGACGCGTGCTTTCACGGGGAGTGAACCCACGGCGGCGAACAAACGCGCGTTCTGCGCCGTCCTCCCTTAAGGGCTGCAGAAGTAGGCGTCTCGTTCCTCCTTTACAATCACCATATATGTAGAGCAAACGCGCCTTCTTCCGACGCGCGAAAGACCTTGAGGGGGGGGGGGGGGGCAGGGCAAGAGAAGGGAGGCGACGTTTAGCTGCGGCATTAAGTGCGTATTTATATCAGAGCCTCCGGCAGCAGTCACCAACGCCGCACGCATTTTGTGCGAACGCGGGCAAAACGCCGACGGCGTCGACAACAGTTCTGCGTGTTGCCGGTGCTGCTGCATGTCCAAGTTTATACAGCTGATAAAGCTACTGTCATTACACCGTATACCTCTCTACAAATTTGCTATCGCAATTGATGCTTCGCCTTTCAGGTGAAACTGCAACAACTTTTTTTATCCAGCGGCCGTGGCGGGACGCTCGGCACGAGAACGAGCCGCTTGTTTACCGTGACGACGACGACAGGAGACGCCGACAGCCCCGTGCGCATAAGGTGCTTCGCACCTAAAAGCTCGATCCCATATATCTAAATTTGTATGTAGACCACAGAAAGGTTTGGTTCGAATGCTTACCAATACGTTTAACCATCTCGTTTCTTGAGAACATCACCTCGCTGAGGAGGCGCGGTCCAAACCTTTCCCGCACGTTGTCAAGCGGCCACAAAAATGTCCTGCAAAAATGTACTTCCGCAATAACACGCCGACAAGCCAGCCATGTATAGTACATCTCATTACCATAGCTTATAACAATTTGACTGTAAGGCACCCATTTTGTAGTCAGCTCTTCAGGAATACAGTAGACAGTTCGCACTACAGTTGAACGACTTCAGATTTGTGAATATATCGATGCTCTCTTAAGGTTAATATAGCACAAGTGTTCCATATTCAACACATTATCCGTTTGCTTCGAACCAGAAATGAATATTTACACAAGCCTATATACCCTACCTCTTTCTAGTTTGTCTAGATATATTGATTTCTCATGACACGCAACACAGCGCAGTAAGTGGCAAGATTCATCAGTTTGTTAAATACTGCAACCTCTCGGCTATCTGACGAAGCACCTATGGGACACCACTACCGAGCTCATCGCATGCGTTAACGGTGGCGACAGAAACAGCACAGAACAAGGTACGTGGAGGGATGATGCTTCTGCACACGCACTGCCACGACAGAGTGCAATTACTGCACATGTTCAAGTACTGCACGTCATGCTGTATGTGCAACTACAGCACTGTTGTAGCCGTTACGATTGCAAACAGAATGGCGTCGCTATTTTCACGCTAACACTAAATATCAAATGAACAAACCTCTCCAAGAATGTCGACTACCCGCTGGTGTCGGCGTCACAGTCGTTATAGTGCAGCCTGTCCTGCACGTTGTAGAACGACCCCCACGGATCCTGTAAAACTAAATTCGATCAACACCCAACACATTGTATTGCCCAACACACAACTGTCAGACACTGTAACGGAACACTTCACTTGCTGATATTGCCGCATTAGCTGTCGAGGTATGCCTTGCACATCGCTTTTCTGGATCTTACCACAATGCTGTAGCGCCATAGTCAAATTTCAGTATAACAAAGTTGCATGCGTACATAAAATACCTTCGATATAGCATATCCCATTTTTTATTATAATGAGGTTCAAGTGTATGCAGTACGAGAATTATAAACTTGTGCCTGTCAACCGAACATTATTCTAGACAATGATTGGCGCACTTTAACTGGGCAAACACACAACTTTTGCAAATATATAGACAACATAACACAGAAAGTCGAAGGTATGCTTTGCAGGTGAACGCTTAACAGTGGGCCCACCCTTCATTCGCCAAGTTTTTGCGTGCCGTCAAGTTTTAGACGCATCGCCAGTACCATCGTCTGCAACTGACATTACATTCTGGCGTGTAGGAGCGCATATCTTTATGTCATTTGATGTATTGGGTGTCATTACATACAAATCCCTATAAATCTTCCCATGTCACAGGTGTATTACATTAGCATAGTTCTATACTTGTTCATTTGTGCCAGCAAAACTCGTATGAGTTGCTAATATAAATAAATTACTATGTACACGAGACAAATTGAGCATAACCAAAAACGAAATACAAATAGCACACTCCAAGAAACATTTTATTTGTAGACTTGTTTTAAACAGTATTAATATTGTTACGTCGCGGAATTCACTATACACATTCCCATATAAACGTATTTCAATTACATGACAGACAACGATGCACAAACAAGATGCTGTCGATACCGATTTCACCTCTGCAGGTCAAATCGGTTGCGCCGTAGCTTGTAATACGCTCCGATAGTGTATAAAAACGTCACATATAACGGTCTCCCTTATACTCTGGATATTTCAATACGCTGGGTAAGAACAAATAAGTTATCATTAAGACGCCTACCGATTCTGTAGCCATTCTGCCGTACATACGAGCTCGTAATGCCACCTACTGGTGCAGGCCTGGCACTCCTCTGTTGGCAGCCAATGCACGGCGCATTCCGGTAGTCGCATAGTGCAGTCCCACAGCACTGTCATGGGGATGACCCACGTGTATCATGGTATCCCTCATGCCAGGAAGAGCCGCGTGACGGACAAAGGTTAGCATCATGCACTTGACATTCACGAGCAGAAGTACGAGTATACATTAAAGATCTGAATGCAGAAGGTACGCTCCATGACTAATAAGAGCACAAAATTAGAATTCCCGTCGATTTCATTTGGTTGCAAAGTTAACAGATGAGGGGGTGAACATCAAGCTGGATGACCAAGGTGTGTCTCCCTGGATTAACAACAGAACAATAGCTTATTTGGCTTCGTTTTGGCAACTCAAATATATTAAATAGATTAAATAGATTTTCGTTTTCAACAACATTTTGTACTAAACTTGAGAGTGCACACGACCTGCATTGAAAGGCACAAGAAGATATCCATGTGCGTTTCTTGAGGATAGAAATTTTCAAGAAAAGTAATAAAACGCACGTTCGTGGTACACTAAAGAAGCAGTATGTCATGTTGTCACATTTACTTAATATAAATGTAATCAAAAGCAGTTGACAAGCTAGGAAGTGCATTTCAGCGATTATATATTTGAAAGTCTAGCCACCATTGTTTTAAAAATGTTCGGTCTGCTATAGGCAAATTCAAATTGATGGTGTTGGCTACCCTTTAAAACAAATATGAAAATTTCAATTTTGCTTGTTGATAAATAATTCATTAAACTGTTTCCAGCTGGTGACCTGAACCAGTATCAACTAATGTAATAATGTTCCAACTTCCAGGACCGAAAGTCGCTATAAGGGTATGCGAACATTCAAACATTGAAATAACCAATCGAATATTGTGCTAGTAGATTCAGTCTACGAATCGAATATACTGACTATTGGGAAATATAAATACTGATTAGCTTCCTATATTCTATTAACTGTGCCTACATTATAACTAACTGTACACTATATTAACTGTGCCCGGTAAAGCGTCAAATGGGGGTATGAAAATTACCGCCCTTCCACTCCGTGAAGATGGACTCCAAAAATTTACTTGACCAACCACCAAAATTAACTTTCCCCAATTCGAAAATTGAGTTGACCCACGTTCGAAACCGACCTGGCCTAACCACAAAATTAACTTCGCCCAATTAGAGCAAATGGAAAAGTGAAAAGTATCACGCGGTATTGTCAGAATGCTATCGCATTCAATGTACGTAAGGAGACGTACAACGTAAGTGCACGTAATGAGACGCAAGTGCCTCCAACTTTTTATGACGAGTTGCGCTGCTGAGCACGAAGTCACGGGAGGAAATCCTGGTCACGTCGGAGGCATTTCGATGGGGCCGAAATGTTAGAAAACGCCCATGTCCAGATGTAGATCCCCTTGTAATCCAAATTGTACCGGATTCTCCCCTTCGGCGTGCCTCAATAAATCGTGGTTTTGACGCGTAAAACCCACGAATTCAACTCAACCAAGCTATACTGACAGTGGCTGCAGTAAGTCGAACACACAGTCGAACATGCTTATTAACAAACGTGATTGTCATGTGTGCAAATAAATATGAAGTTGTTCTTTCTGGGGTTTTACGTGCCAAAACCAGCTCTGATTATGAGGCACGCCATAGTGGAGGGCTCCGGATTAATTTAGACCACCTGGGGTTCTTTAACATGCACTATAACGCAAGCACACGGGCTTTTTTGCATTTCGCCTCCATCGAAACGCGGCCGCCCTGGCCGCGGCGGCCGGGATTCGATCTCGCGATCTCGTGCTCAGCAGCGCAACGCCTTAGCTGACTAAGCCACCGCGGCGGTTTATGTACTTCTTTCGTGAAATATTTATTTAGTGTGTTTGGAAAGCTCGTCATACAGCAGTCATTCATTCTTGGAAAGCTTGTTTGCAACCAGGCTTTAAATTTGTGGAGAGGCTATTTGTGAAGTTTTTTAATGACACTTAGTGACCTTGTGAACTGGTTCTAATTGTTCCAGATAGTTAGCTGTCATTTTTTTTCACTAGTCAGTACAAGCGCGCTACCTCATTATTCTGAAATAAATGTTCCTGCTGTAAATATATACGTCTGAATCTGACTAATCGATAGTCGATTCGATACTAACTATTCCTGTTCGAAAAAGTTTATACTCGCCCACCTCTAATTAAAAGACTTGTCTTGGTGTGGACAGTGACATTTAGAGTACAAATTTTGAGCTTGAGTGAGTTAGGCTGACACACACTTGATGTGTCACATGTTCAGCAACACACATACCTACACACATGTAGTTGGCCAAGTAGCATACTTACTAGGAGCCTAGAGTTGTCTGGTGATGAAGCCAATATTCCGTTCAGTTGCAGTTCATCATCCGAATCCTCTTGATAAAACACCTCCAGGGCACTGCTGAACAGCCGTGCTCGGTTAGCTAAATATGAAGTGTGATCAAATATCCTGCGGGGAGAAAGTGAGGTCTGATCTGTTTATTTGGAAGCAGAGGAGGAAGCAGAACATCCCAAACAATAGAAACAATGCGTACTCAGGGGGTCCACAACACCACGCCCACGATGAATTTAAGCAAAACATCTACTGCTGGACTTAACGTGAATCTAAATTAACAGCTCTAAACAACATGCTCAGTGGGATGTTGCTTCCGGATTATTTCGTGTTTTTTGTGATGTTCACGCCAAGAACAAATAAACTGAACATGCTTTCACACAACAATGTCAAAGGGACACATGACATTCTGTTGTGCTAACGCGTTCCTTCAGCTATGTGGTATTTATAGTTTATGCCGCGTGATATGAGTACGATTTGTAAATAATGAGTTGCCCTCTAATTACAGTGTCAAACAGTGCCTTGGAACTCGTCGTGACATCATCGTAAAACGGTCCTTCAATTATGTACCTGGTATGTTCTCAGTTATCTACTTGGGACGGACAAAATTAATGCAGGACAGCCTTAGGATGTACGAATGTCTTGATGCCGACATCCGAAAGACTTACTGAGGATGCCTTTGCGCTGTGGTTTTGCCAGCACCTCCAGCTCGAGTTCCTCGGTGAACGTCACGAAGCAGGGCCAAGCTGGAAAGGACGCAGTGTAGATGGAATTTGATATCACCAGATAAAAAGACAGGTAAATATCTCATACACTGTATTCTTATGTGCAGTGTTAGTGCAAGAGCTTAACGGCGCAGCATGATATGGCGGTCCGGTCGAAAAATTTCATGTGAAGCAAGAAAACCTCATTCTCAATGGAGGGTGAGCGCTCAGTTTAAGCCCACCGCGTGCACTGGTCTGATGTGCACGTAGTGGCAAACAAAGCATTATCCGCGATAGCAATAGGCCCACCACTCAATACATTCTACGAGCCCGTCCGCTTTCGCCGTTCCTCATACTGCCATACGTAGAAAGAAAACATCAAGCATAGGACGAAAATGCCTACGTCTATACTAAAAGGGGGTTAGCAAGCAGCATATCGTTGCGGCTACTGTGTCGGATACTGCAAAGAAACTCAGTTCACTTGCTCATAATACGGTCCCACTATAACTGACATATCTCCAGCTGTCGCTTGCACAGCTGCGCCTGCCGCGACGCCTGTTCCACTACAGCCGAAACTAAACAAAGTCGAGTGCGCCATAAAATAACTTAAACAGTAATGCTGGTTTGATGCACTTCTGTGACGGCAGTGGCTGTGGAAACGTTAAGATAGTATAACACAAACAGCTCTTATGTATGCTCATCTTATGGGCAATGTTGTGGCCTTTTAGCAGTGACAATGCTCCACAACTGATTCCATATTTAGGTACATTGATGGAGCACAAGACGTTGTCTTTAAGAAGACCCAATGAAGCACAGTGCATTAAGTACAAAGGGATACAGCTTTAAGTAAACAGTGTCAGTGTAGCTAGGAAAGTACAGCTTCAATGCATGGGAAAGCCTACACAAAAATTATGAGGTTTGCCTTTGTTAATGATGCTTTTAAAAATTCGGATAATTTCCTTCCAAGCTTAATCTCTGCAATTGGAGTGTATTACAACAGGATCGCTTTGCGCTATGCACTCCTTATACTGCTGGCTGAGTACATCAGTACATACTAGCCTGAAAAACATCCCACGTGCAAATTTTGCGCAGCATTATTTTGTTAAATACAAAGCGGATTGCAAAAGCAATATGTTGCATATGCTTATACTTATTACAAACATTCTGGAGCTCCACGCCCTGCATAAAGCGTGAAAAAATGGTATATATACTTGGCTCTTCCTGGTGAGATTTCTCTTCCAAGTCACTGAGACTTGGTACTCATGTGCGTTCGATGTAGTATTTTTCGAAGGATATAAACATGAAGGTGTATATAGACCGAATCGTAAGGGTGGTGGAGTGTCATTATATATCAAAGAAGATGTCTTATATGAGGTGCTTCCCGAATTTTGTTCCGTTTGCGCACATTATGAGTCTATTGCTGTTAAATGTGTAACA
Organism: Dermacentor silvarum; assembly: GCF_013339745.2. NCBI lineage: Eukaryota > Metazoa > Arthropoda > Arachnida > Ixodida > Ixodidae > Dermacentor > Dermacentor silvarum. The sequence continues at coordinate 155,455,834 of NC_051162.1, forward strand.
TCTCTGATCGTCTCAGTTTATCGCCCCCCATCAGGGGATACGCAAGAATTTTTTGGATTTATAACTACGGTTTTTGAATATGCGTCCTTAAGGAGTTTGCCTATTGTTCTTGTTGGTGATTTTAATATTGATCTGCTATTGCTCAGCCCACAAAGTCGACAATTTCTAGATGTAATCGAGTCATTCTCATGCACAAACTTAATAGGACTGCCCACTAGAATAACAACAGCAACTGAAATACTGCTAGACTTATGCATAACTAACCATGATAAAAGTGACGTCAACGCTGGTGTGCTAACAACTGATCTGAGCGATCACTTATCAGTATTTAGTTTTTTCCCTGCAGCAAAGAAAGAAAAAAATGGTAACGATGCTACTGTTGCATATCGCTCCTTCAATGCCAATACCTTGTCTATATTTCATGCTAGTGTTGAGAGTATTGACTGGAGGGACGTGTACAGTGAGCAAAACCCTAGTTTATCATATGAACTGTTCCTGCAACATGTAAAGAGTTCCTATGATGCTGCCTTCCCACTCCAATACTATAAGAAGCACAGCAAGTCTAGGAAACCATGGATTAACAGAGATTTTACAAGAGAATTAGAGAAAGAGATAAACTATACCATAACTTCATTAGACATATCTCTACTACATGAATACAAAAAGGTTCGCAACAAATTAAACTCGGATTTGAAGAGAGCCCGTATTCAGTATTATCAGGCTAGATTTGCTGAGGTCTGCTGTAATCCCAGGAAAGCCTGGAAGTCGGCACGTCTACTCATAGGTAAATCAAAAGGTAGCCTTCCTACAACACTAACCATTGACGGCGTTGAGTTCACTGAAGCCAGTCTAGCGTATAAATTCAATGATCATTTCCTTACTTCAGGTGCAGCAGGTCAGACAGGTGACACAACAAACGACTGTGAACAATATATTTCTTCTCTCTGCGCAAAATCTATTTTTTGACTCCATGTAGTAAACAAGAAATAGTCAAATACCTGAAATCGTTAAATAAAAATACTGCTGCTGGTTATGATAACATTAAGGCTGATCCAATTAAACATATTGCCGAATTACTATGTGGCCCACTGCAGCATATCTGCAATCAAGCTTTCGCCACGGGCACCTTTCCTGAAGGCATGAAGATAGCTAAAGTATTAGTCATCCACAAAGGTGGCTCTCACAATGACTTAACTACCGGCCTATATCTGTGCTACCTCTGTTCTCGAAAGTCTTAAAATATGCCCTAAAATCACGATTAATGAAGTTCCTTGGCGACCACCAAATGCTTGCCCGGCAACAATTTGGCTTCCGTGAAAAGAAATCAACCGAAATGGCACTCCTGGATATTAAAGAAAAGTTAGTTACTAATATTGATAATAAGCAATACATTCTTGGAATATTTCTAGACATTAAAAAGGCGTTTGATATCATTAAGCATCCCATTTTGTTTCGTAAGCTCCCTCTCTACAGTGTTAGAGGTTTGGTATTAAATCTGATACGCAGTTATCTATTCGACAGGGTGCAGTTTACTAGTGTAAATGGTTACCGTTCCCAATCACAACGGATAAGATATGGCGTACGGCAAGGCTCCATCCTTGGACCATTATTCTTTATTCTTTATATAAACGATATTGTCAATATACCGCGAACTCCTGACATAATTCTCTATGCAGACGACACTAGCGTCTTTTTCACAGGCAAACACTTACTTGAACTTGAAATAGCCGCTAATAGTTGGTTAACAGAACTATCACACTGGTTGAATTTAAATCAGCTTCAACTAAATGTAGGAAAAACTAAGTATATTGTCTTTAAAAGCCGTAATAAACCTGATGACTATAGTACTTGTATTAGCTTTAAAGGCTCTTCTATCGAACGGGTTCCTACTTATAAATTCCTAGGTGTTGTTTTCGAATGAGAACTTGAGCTGGACACCTCATGTAAACAAGCTCCATGCAAATATGTGCAAGTCAATTTCAATATTATATAACATCAGAAGCTTGGTACCGAAATGGTTAAAACTTCAATTATAGTATGCCCTTGTTCATTCATATCTACACTACTGCCTACAAATCTGGGGTACAACTACTAAGACAAATTTAGATAGCTTGACAATCCTACAAAAAAAGAGCTGTTCGTTGCATAGAGAACCTTAAATGATTTGACCACACAGCGCCATTTTTTTCCAAACTAAACATACTCAAAGTAGATCAGTTATTCCAATTAAGGCTTGCTATGTATACACATAAGGAAATTTTGCATGACCCAAATACCCTGTCCACATCTTCGCCATCTGACAACTCACAATATCACCTTAGGCATAAACGACTTAGAACACCTATGTTTAGAACCAATTATGGTACTCGGACACTCGCCTACCTAGTACCTCATTTCCTAAATAATAATCGAGAAATCGCTAATATGATTCAGGAATGCAGGTCAGCTTACAGTCTCAAGAAAAAGGTTAGAAATTATCTTTTGCTTAGCTCTTAAAACTTCTGTACGGTGCTTAGCTCTCCTATTTAGTCTCGATAGTTCTTTCTCATTTTCTTGTATCTCCTCTTTATTTTTTTTCTCGTATTTGTTGTATAATGTTTTGTAACACTGATTAGTATTATTTGTTTGTTTAAATATTTCCTTGTTCTCTCGCATTAACCGATGCAATACTATGTATACAGTGTAAGATTCTTGATCTTTTTGCGTTTGATTGCCGGCCACATACACTTTGTACATTTTTTTTCTACATTGTTGCACTATCCTTCATAAGGTCCCACCCGCTGAGTAATGTATGGGTAGGGGGGCCTCTGTCAGGCAGTTGCATCTGCCTTTATCCCCTTCATCCCAGACAATGAATTGTCTAAATAAAGCATTACCAAAAAAAATGTGGTTGATCCCTCTTATATAGGAATCGGTATAGAACACGAAAGTGAAACGTGTCTTCACAGAAGTAGTGTAATGTTTATTGCACATTGATCTATTGGTGTTTTGTGGCTAAAGCGCCCTTAGGCTTGATGCACCCACGCTGACGCTGGTGGCACGTCTCCTCCATCACGACTACCAACGAAAACTGCACTACGCTGCAAAGCACAACGCGAAAGACGAAGCACGTAGACACACTAATACAACGCGCAAGACAAAGCACGTAGGAGCTTATAATTGCAGCATCAAACATTTTCAGAGCTAATTGCGGAGGCCACGCTCCGCCGTGTGAATACATAGAATGGAAAAGGTAATAAATGCAGTACTTCTCTTTTCTGCTCTCCACAAAAAAGGAAGCAGGTGCGTTTGTGGCGCAATGGGTTAAACGCTCGGCGAATCGTCGCGGAAGAGGTCGTGGGTTCGATCAATTTTGATCAGAATACACAATTAAAATGTGGTAACGCTTCTCAATGTAAAAAGTAGGAGCTTTCACATAGAATGGAAAAGGTAATAATCTCACAAAAAGGAAGCAGGTCAAAATCAATGCAGAATACACAATTTATTTGTTTTCACTCAGCTGATCCAGACTCAGTTTTTATACATTTCTTGGATGTTGCCCGAAAAGTTAATTTGGTTCTTTATAACACACTCGTCTTCAAATAGAAATTCGTTCTTTAGAAGCGCACGTAATTTCAGGATTTAGAGATGCTGCAACTGACAGACCGTACATTGACCATTAGGATAAAAATTATTGCTGCATAAAATGGGATGAAGCTAACTTTAAACTCGCTGCATTGCAGTAACCCTGATAGGAAATTATCTACCAGGCACACCAGAAGTAATACGCAGGAAACACTGGCAGGAATTCCCAATTATGTTTAATGAGAATGTGGCGATTCTGCTCGCAAGAGAACCGGGCGACACCAAAAACCCCGCGAGAACCAAAGCAAGCTGAGATAAAAAAACAGTGATGTTTAAACGTCAGCTTTTGCATAAAAACTTTTCGCCGTCTGTCATTGCTCGAGACCACCCGAACTGCCGTTATATCGCCTTACCATTTGCTGTAGTTTTTCTTTCCGTCTTATTTACCGTAATTTTGTTTATTTTCTGCTCCTGTGCCTTGTAAAGTTCCATGTAGGCCACCTGACAAATGCCCTGCATTTGGCCTGTATAAAATAAATAAAATAAAGTGATACATGACTTGATTCTCCTGCTAACGTCCCTCCGTGAACCGCAAGAGCTATGTGCGCTACAGGCGTCAGGGCGTGCGCGGAGCAGACGACAAAACGGATAGGCAAGCAGGCGCTGCGAGAGAGTCCCCGCGCCTTTGCTCCTTAGGTTTGTTGGGCCCGCCTCTCCGCTGCAGATTTTTTCATCATTCGTAGCGCCGTCTGGCGAACACGCTGTGAAGCAGGAACCGGCGTTTCAGAATGTCCCTTCCAGACGAGCGGAGTCGGCGTTCCTGTCTTATCTTACTCCGTGCGCAAGGTGTTAGTGAAGGAAAAAAAAAACCACCCCCGACTGCTCAGGCCCTCCGCGTGGCGCAAGGTTTTAGTGAACAAAAATTGAATTTCTCGCAGTGAAATCCCAGCAATGCATTTCTGTTTAAAAGCGAAGCCGACATTGTAAGCTTCGTCTTTGTAAGCTAAGCTGGCGTTCCCATGTTCTGTGTTGACTTCTGAAAGAAAAATGCGATGCGAACGGGGCCCGATAACGCTATCGCGTTCCACTCTTTTTTTTCAATTTATAGGCACAAAATCCTCGTATGCCGCCCCTGAAAGGCGAGGCGCGTTCGATTCGTAGCGAGCAGCTTGTGCTGCTTTTTCCAGTAGCCCACGAAGACTTTCCCGATGCTGGAATGCCTTTCGGCGACACCATTCTCATTTCCCCCTGCATTCTCTATGGGCTGCGACTTGAAATCGCCGCCTACACGGCATTTTAAAGCTTTTCAGAGGGCCAGAAATTTTGGCGCATCCACTTATGTCACGTCTGTGTTATGACCCGCGTATCATTATAACAACGTCCGGGAATTTCGCTAAATCATGCTAACGCATTCGGTGCTTTGCCCTTCAGGCAAAACTGCAAAACTTTAAAAGCAATTTATAGCTAGGTCGCACATAATTATCAAGTTCTGGCAGACCTCTGCGACTACTTTTTTTCACAGTTGTCAGATGCTCTTTGTCCACCCACTGGTCAGCGGTATCCTGCACGCTATATATATATACCGAAATCCGGCCGAGTGACGAACCGCAGGCGATCGGCATATATTTTGCCTGCCAGCGTATCGATCACGTTACTCGCGATTGTAATAACCGCACTGTATCCTCGCTTCGACGACCGCCATTCGCCAGCTATTATCACCCCGAACAGAGCCAGCGTCGTTACCAGCCTCCATTTACAGCCAGTTACAGCCGCAGCGCTGTCGCTTTTCCCGTAATGGCGCCAAGCCGACCGCAGCCGTTGAGCAGTGCTAGGATTACCGGCAGTGTTTTAGTGTGAATAATCAACACCAGGTCGTTACTAGGACATCCTCACGCATCAGATGCGAGGAGATGCTACGTATTTTTTTTATTATTATTATTGAACGGCCGAGGCAGTTCTATAGTGTAAAGGTGACCAAAAGCGGCTCGGACTGCTAATAGCCTTTTTTTTTTGGAAACTGGTGGTTGATCGATTCGCCATGTACTGGGCGTATTTACTTTCTGCTAATGCACACATTCCTATTATTGGCGCCTACAAAAAGGAACACACCTCTCTTCTGCGGTGAGCTGTATACAGAGGTTGCCGCACTATTGCCGTCCTTTTCTGCACGTTGTCAAGCGAGCCAAGAAAAAGCTGTCAAAAACCCAACGCGACTTCCAGTTTTAAACGCATTAGAATATCGATGACATAGAAACTGATATAGAAACACGGATGTATACGTTCACTAGTACGTATGCGCTGGGCACACTAACGCAGCTAATTAAAGCAAGCAAATGATAAATATAATGGTAACAAAGAAGGCTTTGTTTAAATGAAACATTTCACAAAGAATGATGTGCCTGTATGTTGTTTTAGCAGTGCACCCTACCTGGTGACATCCGCCGTCTCTTGAAAACTTACAGCGACATTTTTGACCTTGACGGCCACCCTTTAGCCCAGATATCGGTGATCACCCATCGTATTTACACCGGAGACGCCAATCCGATACGCCGCCGGCCTTGCCGTGCTTCACATGCTGAACGATAAGTGATACAACGAGAAGTCGATAAGATCTTGACTGAAGGCGTTATCGAGTCCATGGGCGCCCCCTGTTATCCTTGTCAAGAAGGACGGCAGTTGGCGCCTTTGTGTCGATTACCGACACCTCAACAATATCAGGTGCGAGGCTGTCTACACCTTGCCGCATATTGCCGCATATATATGCATCAATATGCATATTGATGCATATTGAGACTATTGGCAAATCTCGGTAGATGTATAGGTTCTCGTATGAGGTCGAGGTGGATAAACTAGGTCACCATGAGCGTTAAGCGTAACGGGAATGCATACGCCGCACCTTTGCAAAGCGGCTTTCTCGAAAGTGGCGCGTCAGTTTTGCATAACACGTGCTCCCAGAATTCCTGCTTACAAAGCGAATTAGTGAATTTTAATAAATTGCTTGCTTGATTGGTGGAATAACACTTACTTTACGAGCCATTAGCGTTGCCTACTAGATATAGAAGAAATCATGTTGAAACACGTATCAATCACGTCGATTTTGCATGTCTCTGAAACCTACCCCGCAATTGGGATCAGTCCGCGGGTTTTTCCAGGTGTCAAAAAAGTCGCAGTTTTGCCAGAAAGTCAAAGCATCAATTGCGATATCCAATTAGTAGAGAGCTATACAGAGTAAGGATAGTTTTATAAGCAATATGAACTTGGACACATTCGCTCACTAACTGAATTAACAAGCATGACCTCAGCGCGCACAAGCAAACATGAATAGATCCTACTCGATGACCGCAGACTACCGTTGTCAAAACGCTGGCGTGAGCATGCGCAGCAGCAGCACCGAGCGAATGTTCGTGCGGTCTTTCGCTTCAACGGAAACTTAGCGGCGAACGCACAGCGCATACAAAGCCATGAGCAGTCTGCAGATCGCTTTCAAGATACAGTGCGGGCGACCGCCGTAGCCGGGCAAAGTACCAGTACGCAGTTGCGGGCAGAGTAGAAGCCGCCCCCCCCCCCCCCTCTCCATGCTTCTTTCCCGCTTTCCTCCGTTCAGCGTGCGCGACTGAGTCGCCAGTTCCCATTGCGCCGTTGGTGCCGCAGCACAATGGCGCCCATTGTTGCTCGTACCATCCCAATTGCATGTTTGCCTCCATAGTAACGTTTTCAAGCACTTAAATTTTAGCCAAAGCCGTACTTCGCCATATCTGACTTCACATGCTTCTCAGCTATAATGTACCCCCATATGTATTACACGAGACTAATTTTATTCTCCACACAGAAGGAGGGCCTCGCCGTTTGTAAGCTCAACACAAAGGTCAAAGGAACCAACCTTTCCGAGAATGTCGACTGCCCACCGAAGTCGCCGTCACCATCATTAAAGCGTACCAGCATCTGCACGTTGTAGAGGGGCCGACACAAAAGTCCTGTGGAGATCATCATCAGGACCAACCATCAATTCCATCAATTCCATCAACCATCAACCATCAATTCCATCAGGACCAACCGCACTGGATAGCCAGAAACAAATGTCGGATATAGCAAGTCCACAGAGCAACTGCTACTACAAATACAAAACGATGTCAGCGCACAAAAATCCAACAAGTTACTCTACATGAGTTTCACGCGCTGCTGTGCCAGGATGCATCACAAGTATGCTTCGGCAGCATGCAACGACACGCAATGGAACGAGGACGCCCATAACGGCTGCTTTTTCTGCTCAAACAAGACAATGGCCCGACATTCGCCGTGTAGCAATGCGGGAGTTTACGTGGTGTTGCCGTCAAGCCTATCGTATTTCGGTGGGACCGACTGACCCCATGTCGACACACCATAGGTTGCTCTCCGGATCATGCTGCCCGAAGATAGTGCAGTTTAAAATGCAGCCGATCTCGAGGCTAGTGTAGTTTAATAAAGTGAGCCGATCCCAAAGAGCACTCGATAAGTGCTGCTTTTCGATTGGCCTCCACCTCTACATCAGGCAGGCAGGTACACGTATCACGTTACACTGAGAGAACTGAGTGACATCTCGCTGCGCGGCACTCTGCAAATTTCTGAATAACGGCGCAAAAGCATTTCTAGTTTTCTGCAGAACATAAATTATTCATAGTTATAATTTTCAACGAATCTATGAATATCGCTATAGGTTTGATGTTATAGTTCAGCGGAAATCCGCTAGGTGGAGATAAGTAATTAAGGGAAAACTGAGACATCCACCTAAATGTAGCAATTTGCTACCATGGAAACCCAACCGGGTTCTTCGAAAGAAAGCCTCGCAGTTGGAAGAAAAATTTGTCCCGGACGAGGACGATTTTTTCTTCAACTGCGAGGCTTTCTTTCGAGGAACCCGGTTGGGTTTTCATTGTAGCAAATTGCTACATTTGGGTGGATGTCTCAGTTTCCCCTTAATTATCGCTATAGGTACACGTGATTCAGAGTGTTGTAGTTTGCTTAAGTACACTCCGAAAACATTGCAGCGCCTTGTACGCCTAATTGCGCCTTGTAGGCGTAGTTAACGTTTATAATGTATATTTTTTTAGAATAAAGAGCTTCCCCCGCACTAGCACTGATTGCCGGCGAAGTGTGCTACGTGACTTCGTGTTTGCGCAAGATGGCGAATTTCACATTTGATGGCAGGAAGGAATGCGTGTATGATAAGCAGCTGCACGGTTTAGGGTTTGTTTCTTGCGATGGTGAAAGGTCATAAATAATGTACTGCACATACTTCCGTGTGCGGCGGCTGTAACCCGCGTTAAAACTCCAAACAGTAAGTTTGCAATAATGCCAGGCCGCTTATTAGCGCCCTATTTGGCCCGTACTGAGCACAGATTTGTACACACAGGTGGACGATGGGCCTCACGAGATTAAATATTTTGCAATAAACAGTATTTCAATGCGTTCCGTAGACGTGCAGTTAATGGGAATCAAAAATATCCGGTAATCGCCTCCACGGTACTTGCGCTCTTACATGGCTTGCACTGCAGAGGGTACGGCGGGGAGGGGTCGTGCCCCCCCCCCCCCCCCCCCCGCTAAACTCCCTGAACCATCATGCTGCCATATCAGCACTCGACAGTCGAATTTCCACGTCATATAATTCTCTCGCATTACAAAGGGACTATTATTGAGATCAAAGCGAAGCATCACGCAGGAGGAAAGAAGGTAAAAACAGTTATTGTAATTTCGCTAGGTGCTAGGCTGAATTCAAAATCAAGCAACAAATCAAACCTAGTCTTTGCGGCCATCGATCTCAAATTGAGAGATCTCCCTTGCGATAAATCTCATTTCATGGTGGGTACCGTAACTGGCATTTTACCTGATTAAGGAAAAGATATGAATGGAAAGTAAGCAAACTCCAATTATTACAGCGCAACGGCTCAAGCATGCAAGCAGTACTCGCTAAGAGCCTTCCATATGGCATTCCCTGCGCAACGTATCCTCGTCAATCATTAGGACTGCCGCCAGTAGCCAATGCATTCATGCATGACCTACGACATCCCCGACAATTAATTGTGTGGGTGCACTAATACCAATGCCTTGCGTCAAGTCCTGGCACTCCTCACTCTGTGCACCACGTATTCATGTAGGCCCACAGTGATGTCACGCAGCGCGCAGTTGAAACGACCCAGGCATACGTACGGACCCCTGCCCGCCACAAGAGTCGGATGATTGACAAAATGCTTCAACGTGTACAGGACAATCATGCACTGAGCTCTAAGGTATTAGAAGAAACCTCACTATAGCACCATCGGTCGCAGTAGCAAGAAAGGCAGCATTGCTGCAGATAACAGATAGCACACTACACGTGCAAACCATGCAGAAACTGCGAGACCAGGCACTTATGTAAACAGAAATGGTGCTCACCAGCATGCAACGCAATGCTGCGACAATTCAGCACAATCGTACCCATGAGAACGAGAAATTCACTTCTCACGGTGACGTAGCATACCTCTTGGAGATCAGCACAGAAGCTTCAGCTCCCGCTCACTCTCGAGGTCCTCAGAAAACGTCACGAGGCGGGCTCAAGCTGGAAATGAAGCAGCAGATTGAATTCGAACTGACCAGACAACATAGGGGATGTACACTTCACAAACTGTACTTTCATCGCGCAATGTCATTTAATGTGATGTCGCAATGACATCTCATGTCACACAATTTCCATGTCATTTCAGCTGCTTCACAATTGTGATTAATTACTAAACCAGAATTCATAAGAGTCGGCGCAACTTGTGCAAGGATTTGAAAATTTTGCTACTGACACAGATTGCTGCTGCATTCTAAGGACAGTGATACAAGGCTTAGGCAACCAGACAATAAACAGCATGTTCGGACACAAATCGTGAAAAGCGCATTAAACGATTGAGATTGCAAAAGCACACGTTGTAAGGCGTTCGAGCAGACACAGTATGGGGAAGGGCACAACGTCCGCTGTTAAACATGCACTAACACACAGGTGTTTTAGCGAAGATGTGGGGTAGTGGTTGTGGTGCATATTGCCGGGTGCATATGTTGCCCCCCCCCCTCCCCCCTGCTTACCACGCCTAAAAAGTATTTCGGTGCCCATTTAACGAACCTTATTCGATACAAGATATTGTTCCGACAGAGCACTGAATCGTAGCGATCTTATTGCACAAATATATGGCACACCAGATTTGCATACTTGTACAAGCTTTAGTGCACAACTCTACAAAAGCTGGTGCCAATTCGCCTGGTTAACAAGCGCACCATTTACCAATCTTACTAATGACAGAAAATTGCGTACACCAAAAAAATTACTTTACTGCTTGATAAAGAAAGTCACGGAGTACTAATATATCGTTCAGAGCAGGGCGTCACAATGCTACGGTCAATTAGCGATGCACATTGTACATGTGCCACCATTATTGCTCAAATTAATTCTCTGCCTTTTGTCGATTTCTCCAAATAGTCGCGTAAAATTGTGAGCTCGGGTATCTAGATTGTTACAGCAAATAAAAGGGAGTAGTCTTGACATCAAAAAAAATCATCGCACATGCTGAAAGAAGGTAAAAAAACATGGCAATTTCGCTAGATGCGAAGCAGAGTAGCGACAGTGAATACGAATGACAAGTATTGCAAGTAGCAATTATATGGACACTCCAAGCGAATTGCTGCCGTCGCGGTCGCCGTCGTCATGAGGTTATGTATAAGGTCCAACGGCGATAAAATCGTCACCGCGCGCCGTACGCTGTGTGCGTATATATGGAAGCGTGCGAAGGTGAGCCGGCACCCGCAGCTTAATCTCGCGCACGCGAGATCTGTTCTGCTCTTGCGGCTGCTGATGATGGAGCTGCCGCGCAGGCACCGTATCCTGAAAGCGATCTACTATGTGGCCGAAGGGTGTGCCGGCGAGGGCCTCATCTTCAAAGCGATCTGCGATGGGTACAAAGTGCCTCCGCCGAGTGCCGGTAGCTTCGTATGCGCTGTGCTTTCGACGTTCGCGTTGAAGCGAGACGAAAGACAGCGCGAAGGACAATTTGCCCGCTGCTGCTGGCGCGCTTTCTCACTCCAGCGTTTTGAGGAGTTTCCGCGGTCATCGAGCGAGATGTGTCCATGTTTACCTTTGCGCGCGTGACACCGTGCTTGTTATTTAGTTATAGCTAACCTTTTTCAACTTCATAATCAAGAATTACTGTCGATTTCTCACCTATTAAGTCATGTCGCGCGCCACGTAACGCTCCACAGCGAGTATTCGGATTCAACATATAAAAGGTCCTGCAACATATCGGCTATCTGACAAAACACCTAAATGACACAAGTGCCGAGCTCTCAGTCAAGCTTGCACTGTACGGCTGCTGTCACGCCACCACACTGCAAACAGCGGAGAACATATCGAGGAACACGGTAGAACGGTGCTTCTGCACAAGCTGTGCCGTCTAACCGCAATCGAAAAAAAAACTGCTCATCCGCTCTTTCAGTGGGGATGGCTTCACACAGAAGGGCCTTGCAGTTTGCAAGCTCACCACAAATGTCAAAGGAACCAACCTTTCCCAGAATGTCCACGGCCCACCGGAGTCGCCTTCACGGCGATCACAGCTGACGGCTGCCTGCACGTTGTAGAGTGGCACCACAAAGGTCCTGTGGAGATAAATTCCATTAAAACCAAACACACTGGACCGCCAGAAACGAATGTCGGATACTGCAATGAAACTGTTCACTTGCTCATAATACGGTCCCACTATAACTGACATCTGTTGAGCTGTCGCTTGCACATAACGCACTCTACACTTTTTCGGCTTTTCCAAAGCTGCACCTGCCACGACGCCTGTTCCAGTGACAGTGACACAGAACGACAAAAATGACAACCTTGTGCTTATTAACCCACGTTTGTATTGTAGAAAACAGTAATGCTGGATTGGTGCACTTCTGTGATGGCACCGACACAGTGGTTGTGCAAACGTGCAGATAGTATAACACCTACAATAACAGAACGAATGCCGGGCACATGTATGCTCACTACATTGTCCAGCCTGCGTCATTTGGTGAGACCGTCAACTTGCTGTGCGTTTCACTCGTTTCAGCCAGTTGTCAAGAGGCGTAGTAAAGGTTATGTAGAAATGTTTTTTTCATTACACACCCGCAAGCTCTCATACGCACACTTTGATACACACCTACAAGCTGTTAAGTATGTTCATCTTCGAAGTATGGGCAATGTTGTGGCCCTTCAGCAGTGACAATGCTCCACAACTGATTCCATATTTAGGTACATTAATGGAGAACTTTAAGAAGACACAATGATGTGTTTACGAAGCACAGTGCATTTAGTACAAAGGGATACAGCTTTAAGTAAACAGTGTCAGTTGTTTAGTGTAGCTAGGAAAGTACAGCTTCCATGCATAAGAAAGCCTACACAAAGATTATGAGCTTTGCTTTTGTTAATTTCTTTCATAACTAAATACCAAGCTTATTCTATCCGCAATTAGAGTGTATTACAACAGGATCGCTTTGAGCTGTGCACTCTTTATACTGCTGGCTGAGCACATCAGTACATACTAGCCTGAAAAACATCCCACGAGCAAATTTTGCGCAACATTTTGTTGAATACAAAGCGGATTGCAAAAGCAATGTGTTGTATATGCTGATACTTATTACAAACATTCTAAAGCTCCATTCCCTGCACAAAGAGTGACAAAAATTCTACATATGCTGGGCTCTTCCTGGCGTATGTATGTTACCGAAACAAATATAAAATGTGGTAACACTTCTCATTTAGTAAAGGACTAAAAAAGTAGGTTATTCTATAAACACTGAGTGAATAGAATGGAAAAGGTTATAATCTCCAGAAAAGAGGAAGCAGGTCAAAATCAATTATCAGAATACACAATAATTTATTTGTTTTCACTCAGCTGACCCAAACTCGGTTTTTGTACTTTTCTTGGATGTTGCACGCAAAATAAATTGATACTTTATAACACTCGCCTTCAAATATAGAAATTCGCTTTTTAGAAGCTGCGCACGTCATTTCAGGATTTTAGAAACGCTGCAACAGACAGACCGCAGATTCACCATTAGGATATAAATTATTGCTGCATAAAATGGGATGAAGCTAATTTCAATAAACTCACTGCATTGTAGTAACCCAGAGAGGGAAATTATCTACCAGGCACACATCAGCTTGTTCCGTAGGATAGACTAATGTCATTTCATCGAATACCTGGAATACACAGATACACGCTAAGTCATGCCTGTGGCCGCTCCCAAGTCGGCAAAAGAAACAGGAGGGCTTTCACGAACGTCAAATGGAGGACTCAGGCAACCCGTTAGAGAATGAGCGAGGGCAGCTGGTTTATGAGCCTGGAAAAAGTCCACAGGTCCAAGCAAGCTTATTGCCCGCTGCTGAATGTTTGCGCACGATGGGCGAATGAAATACTTTTTCAAAGCATACGCACAAGTTCAAAAGTTGGTTCAGATCGTTATGAGAGTAAAGTTGGCTTAGGCACACACAACCCGGAGGCAGAAAAGGGTAAAGGCGAAATTCTGGAAAAGGCTATCCAGTAGCTGCTGCTGCTGCAGGAGAAAGCCGATTGTTTTAGTGCGAGCAAGTGAATCAGCAACCTGGCACACGTGGCAGGGGCGATCGGATATCTAAATAGATGAGATGACAATGAATTATCCCGTCTAAGCATAGAATGATTATAGCTAGAAGCACAAAATGACAATGCATGTTTTCTACGAAAAGACGGAGGCAATATAGCACATCCCAATCCTGTCTCGATATCCGTGCCTGAATTAGCGACAAAGCGCACAACCCTCAGAAGTCTAAGAGGCTTTGACTTTTGTTTGCCTCATAGGAGAACAGATTTAACGAAATAATTCAACGAACCTCTCCCGAGAACGCTGTTGCGAGTACTGCGAGTAACATGTGTTTTAATATGTACAAAAGCAAGTTAATTTAAACATATGATATGCATAAAACATATACATTATATCTGACATTACAATAACTAACTAAATATAATATACCGCGATTACGTCACTTACTACACACTGTCTAGCGCGCGGAGGGAGTAGGGCCTCTGGGTTTCTCCTTTTTCTTGATACGAACCACAAATTACGGCGGGCTTGAACTCCTTCCTTATTAAAATACCGCGATTACGTTACTTACTCTACACTTTCTCTAGAAAGCTTGGAGGAAGTAGGGCCTCTCCTCGGCTTTTTCCTGCCTCCATGCTACAAACAAACCTTTTTAAACGAAGTCAAAAGGTCCCCCAAATTATCTGCTATATGTGATCTTCATATTAATTATAAATGCATATTTTATTCCCGCATCTTCAGCACACTACAGGATAGAATAAACATCTATAATCGGGCGCCCCCTAAAGCTCCACTTGCGCTTAACAATCAAGGCTTCATAACGCGAAATGTAATAAATTATGTAATATACTACGATGTGAATAACTTTTTAGAATGGTGGGAACGGTCAGGTCATTATTCAAGTATTCTAAATGTGTTCAATAACCTATTCCTATTCCAGTATTCTATTCGAAATATTCTATTCCATCTTCAATGACACTATTAGCAAAAACCACAGTTCTTTGGTTTTACGCATCAATAGCCTTCGAGGGCTACTTTGCCATATTACGATAATTTGTGCTTCAAATATCCCTGGTAAAACTTCCAGGGGTTTGTCATTTTGTCTAAACAACAAAGTGTCCAAATTGAATTTGAAGATTCGCTTTGTACAGCATATTTGACATTTCGGAGCCTACCATCCGTGAACACGAATAGTGGTGGTGCGATGCATATTGTAAGAAACTATCTGCTACTGCGTCTGCTACAGCGTCTGCTACAGCGTCTGCTACAGCGTCTGCTACAGCGTCTGCTACAGTGGATTTCTTGCATGAAATATCTCTGTACTGCCGAATTATAGTCAAGCTACCTTCACATAGCCTTCACGTCATGATGTGTCGGGGATAGACAAAAAATATGCGACAATTCAACGGTAAGGATAGAGTACGAGACCTTTCACACTATATTCGGCTTCGCATGAGAATGCTTCCTGCTGCATACAAGCATCCGGAAAGACTTCGGTTCTGTGTCATTTTAACGACCCCATGTCGCAGAAAATCCGGCGCCAGCGCCGGCGTCGGTGTGGATGTCGGCATGCGTGGCTGCGAAAATCATCCCCAATCACCGCGACCCTCGACCGCGCAGGCTTTCACCGTGGCTCAAGGTAGTGAACAAAAATTGAATTTCTCAGTGAAATGCGTCAGAAAAATGGTTAAAGTACGACATAACTACAACCTACAGACATGGCGGCGTCGGTTTGTATTCTGAATATACGAGAAAACCACTCGAGGAAACAAGCACAAACCCCTTTTCCAGAATTTCTACCATACCAAAAGCGGCGCGCACGGATAGGTTAGTTGCGAAATTCATATCCAGATGGCGCTCGCACCCTCGGCAGGTCAAATTGGGACTTCGCCTGCCTAATGCGTTTCGGACACGCGCGCGTGTCGGGGCAATAGCAAATAATTAATAAAATAATGAAAAGGTGCTAGGGCCTTCACGTTTTAATATAAGACGACTTATATTGCCCCTAGAAAAACATAATAGCCTTCAATATTAGACTTCAGATGCTTATCAGCTATAATGTACGCCCACATATATTACACCAGACTAATTTCACTCTCCACACAGAAGGAGGGCCTCGGCGTTTGTAAGCTCAACACAAAGTTCAAAGGAACCAACCTTTCCGAGAATGTCGACTGCCCACCGGAGTCGCCGTCACATCATTACAGCGTACCAGCGTCTGCACGTTGTAGAGGGGCCCACAAAAGTCCTGTGGAGATAAATTCCATCAGGACCAAACGCACTGGGTAGCTAGAAACAAATGTCAGATACTGCAACGAAACTCAGTTAACTGACATCTCTCGAGCTGTCGCTTGCACATCACTTTTTCGGGTTTTCCAAAGCTGCGCGACGACTCCTGTTCAAAATAGCATGTCTCATTTCATTATGATATCCCAGTGATACAGAACACGCGAAATGACAACCTTGTGCATATAGTTTGTTTTGTAGACAACTAATCCTGGCTTCATGCACGTCCGTGACGGCATAGACACAGTGGTTGTACAAATGCACAGATAGTACGACACAAACAGTAAAAGAAGGAACTTCGTGGAAATGTGTGCTCAGTTAACGTCCAGTCTACGTGCTCTGGCGGAACACCCACTTGCCGAGCGTGTCGCTCAGCACATCCACTGCACTGCCGAGTGCCAGTGTGGTGGGTGTGTATGCGTATATGAAGAATATGATTTATTTATAAGGCTCAGGCAAATGTTGGACTTGTGACAGCAAAGGTGCATTAATGGCATCGGCGATGGAGAAATGCCTAACGAGATGGCGAAAGTCTGTTACCACAAAGATTGCATACTGAACATTCACTAACCATACGTTTAATTGGCAAAGTTCAATCGACATATTTTTCACGTATGGTGTGCTGAAAATGTATCAGTAATGTGCTTCACACTTATCCAAAGGAAGTGGTAAGGCAGAATACCTTTAAAACATTCCTTGGTTTATGAAGTCGAGAGTATGACGGAAGCCCGTGTGGTCAGGATGATGCATACTTAAAAGGAGGAGCTCGAGACACCGAGCGAATCGTTAATGTATTTTTAAATATATTTTTAAAACATTTTTTGGTCGGTGTCTTTATCTCCTCCTTTTGAGTATTCCTTGGTTTATCTTGTAACATCATTAAGGCTTGCACTCGCATGTCAGGTAGAGATAAATGTTCTGTTGCTTTCATGTCAGCCCCTTTCACTGAGTAGCCCTCACATCGCGATGGCCAAAAACAACGCAATTGGCGCCAAATTGCCTCCTTCCGAAACTAGTGGCTGATCCGTGCCCAAACTATTGGGTGGCTTTGACTGCACTTTTTCACATAAGGATTCACTTTTCTTTACCCTGGATTACAGCAAAAAGGGACGACCTAACCTAACCTAACCTAACATAACCTAACTAACCTAGACTGCCAGCCGATGGCTGCGCCAACGCAGCAGCGTGGCTTTCCCTGCACGTTGTAGAGCGGACCACAAGGACACTGCGGAGTTACATTTGTTCAACAGCTTAGCCAGCCGGCAGCACACCGTTACACACGATGAAGAAAACAGTTCATTTCCCAAAAATGCAGTCACACTACCCGGCATGTCGTTGAGCTGTCATGTGCATATTATCGGGAATTTCTGTCGTGCTACAGCCGAAATTTATAATAGCAAAGTCGCATCCGAAACAAAAATACGTATGATTGGTAAGTTGAATATTCTAGATCGTTAAACCGAGATTTTCTTGAAGCCTCAAAATTTTCAAAATAGCAGCCCACAAACAAATGTCATGAACCATTTCTCAAGGAAGACCTCAAGGAGGTCTTCCTTTAGGTTTATTACACTTCCATTTAAATTTAATAAATCAAGCTTCAATTTCGCAGTTCGCTCTTCAATATACCCCGCCCCTCGCTCACTATTGTCCGGAATTGGCGCATGAGGCGCCGGATTGAAGAACAACCACCAAGAATACCAGAACATGGATGCAAACTGAGAATGTCACGTGACCGCCAGGGGCCATAGTGCAAAAACGCCCACGTACAAAACGCTTTCCATAAGAAAACTCTACGGTCAACTTGGCAGATGTCATGTAAGGACGATGCAGATGCTAATCTGCAGATGCTAATCAGAGTGATTAGCATCTTCAGATTGGCTAGGAGGGACCCAGTATGCCAATATAACACCAGCAAGCCCTATAAAAAATTCTAAGAGCACTAATACCAATTAATTGTGCCATTAGTCCCAATATAGTAATCCTATTGTTTTTATAGGCAACTTATTGTCGCTCGACAGGTTCTATTTTCAACTCTGGGTACAACTATTTGTCGCTTACGGAATAAACATGGTTGTATTAGTACCAGTAGGGCGTAATACACTTTCACGCATAGCACGAGTAGTATGTGTACATTTCTACCAATAAAGGCGTAATAAGGCAGCTATTCCCTTCCGATTCCTTCTTGTAAGAGTGGTCCTAAATGCAGAAAGTCATTTCACGAAAGTCTCTTCTCCCGGCCAAACAAGCGTATCGCTCGTCCGCCTGCATATCTGTCGCTTACAGGGCAAACATTTGTATCAATACCAGTAAAGTCCCACACATGACAGCTCTTTGTTGCCTATAGCACTAATTGTTTGCATCAATTTCTACCAATAAAGGTCCTGTGAGGGAGCTATTGACTGCCGATTTGTTCTGTTGTAGGAATGGTCCTAAATAATGGTGCAGGCAACTATTCACGAATCTCTCTTCTGCGCGCCGAACAAGAGTATTAGTCGCCCGTCTGCATTTCGGTGGAATTATTTGCGTACAGTAATAAATATTCAGAGCCCTTCCACTACAATGAAGGCGGAAGCCAGCGAAGCTGTGACTATGGTGGGTCTTTTATAGCGAGTATTGCTGTAGTGTCATAATTGACTATATTAAGAGTCTTCGGCATGTTTGTCAAAGAGCAAGGACACCGGCGTCTTTGTTTTCGCCCGGCGCGATGGCCAAGTAGTGCGTTTGCTGCGCTAAGTCCGCCCCAGTCGTCATAGACTATAGCATATGAGCCACAGCGTTCATATGCCGCGGCACACTGCATGGCATCGTCAGGATCCTGACATCAGGATCCTGCAAGATGTGGTTAAACAAGCGTCTGTCCCATAGCGAGGCCAAAGAGCAACTGCTACAAGTACAAAACGAAGTCAGCACACAAGAATCCACAAGTTACTCGACGTAAGTTCCACGTGCTGCTGAGCCAGGATGCATCACAAACATGCTTCGTCGGCAGCATGCAACGACACGCAATAGAACGAAGTAACAAGGGCGCCCATAACTGCTGCTTTTTCTGCTCAAACACGGCATTGGCCCGGCATTCGCCGTGTGGCATTGCGGGAGTTACGCGGTGTTGCCGTCAAGCATATTGTATTTCGACGGGAACGACTGATGTTATGTCGACACACCATAGGTTGCTCTCCGGTTCATGCTGCCCGTATATAGTGCAGTTTAAAATGCATCCGATCTCGAGGATAATGCAGTTTATTAAACTGCACTATCCAATGCCAAGCCGATCCCAAAGAGCACTGGATATGTGCTGCGTTTCGATGGGCCTCTTTGACACCTCTACATAAGGAAGGCAGGTACATGTGCACGTTGCACTGAGCAGAGCAGAGATGATTCATAGTTATAATTCTCGACTAAGCTATGAATATATCGCTATAGGTACACGTGAACTAGAGTGTTGTAGTTTGCTTAAGTAGACTCCAAAAACTCTTAATTTGCAGCGCCTTGTAGGCGTAATTAACGCCTATAATGTATTTTCTGGAATAGTGAGGTTCCACCGCACTAGCACCGATTGCCGGCGTGACTTCTCGTTCGTGCAAGATCGCGAATTCACATTTGATGGCGGGAAGGAATGCGTGTATGATAAGCAGCTGCACGCCTTAGTGTTTGTTTCTTGCGATGGTGAAAGCTCTCGAATAATGTACTGCACATACTTCCGTGGGCGGCGGCTGTAACCCGCGTTAAAGCTCCAATCCGTAAACTTGCAATGATGTCAGGCCGCTTATAGCTCTCTATTTGGCCCATACTGAGCAGATAGCGGCACAGATTTGTACACACAGGTGGACGATGGGCCTCACGAGATTAAATATTTTGCAATAAACAGTATTTCAATGCGTTCCGTAGACGTGCAGTTAATGGCAATCGAAAATATCCGGTAATCGCCTCCACGGTACTTGCGCTCTTACCATGGCTTGCACTGCAGAGGGTACGGCGGGGACAAAATGCTTCAACGAGTACAGCATTTTGTGTAAAGCATTTTGTCAAATGATTGACAAAATGCTTCAACGTGTACAGGACAATCATGCACTGAACTCTAAGGTATTAGAAGAAACCTCGCTATACCACCATCGGTCGCAGTAGCAAGAAATGCAGCATTGCTGCAGATAACAGATAGCACACTACACGTCCAAACCATGCAGCAACTGCGAGACCAGGTACTTATGTAAACAGAAATGGTTCTCACCAGCATGCAACGCAATGCTGTGACAATTCAGCACAATCGTACCCATGAGAACGAGAAATTCACTTCTCACGGTGACGTAGCATACCTCTCGAGATCAGCACAGAAGCTTCAGCTCCCCCTCGCTCTCGATGTCCCCTGAAAGCGTCACGAGGCGGGCTCAAGCTGGAAATGAAGCAGCAGATTGAATTCGAACTGACCAGACAACATAGGGATGTACACTTCACAAAATGTACTTTCATCGCGCAATGCAAGAACTCTTTATCGGTGAATGAAATTGAAGTCATGCAAAGTGAAATTCAAGTCATGCAAATTTAGATTCGCAATGTCTTTCGTCCAGAACCAAAAAAATTACTCGACTGAAAGGACAGTTCAGCCATCTACTGAACTGTTTGCATTTCCCTCAATTCCATGCGTTTTAAATATGCTCTCATTAATGACCTTTGTGGTATTTACTCATCATGCTCCCATATCAGCACTCGACAGTATCATTTCCGTCATTTCTTCTGCTTCACGATTGGGATAAATTACTGAACTAGAATTCATAAGAGTCAGCGCAACTTGTTCAAGGATTTGAAAATATTGCTACTGACACAGACTGCTGCTTTCAAAGGACAGAGGAAATATAAGGCTCAGGCAACCAACCAGTCAGTCGGTAAACAGCATGTTCGGACACAAATCGTGAAAAGCGTATTAAACGATTGAGGTTGGAGAGGCACACGTTGGAAGGCGTTCGAGCAGACACCGTATGGGTAAGGGCACAATCTCCACAGCTAAACATACAACAACACACAGGTCTTTTCGCGAAGGTGTGGGGTAGTGGTGTGGTGCATATTGCCGGGAATGTTTTTAAAATTGTTATTGCTGACTATCTCACACCAAACATTCATACTGGGACTGCTGGAGAAATGCCCAAGTTACTATAAATTAAGCTTCACCCATTCATTGTATTCAAGGTAGTTCAATGAAATCGCGTAGAGTTTTTTCGTGGCCCAATTGACCAGCGCGCCAGACCAGTGACCATGCGGGCTCGGTCGTGTGGTTTAAGAACGATGGACCCCCCTTCGCAGCTGTTGCTGCAATGCTCGGCACCTTCCATGGGATTCGACCCATACGCCAGCGCACCACTGCGTAAACGCAAGCAACGTGAAAGTCCAAAGCTTGCACTCAGCCGCGCAAGGCTTAAGACACCGCGAAGCTGGCCGATTTGGTGGCGTTTTCTTTACCCCGTTTCCGTCACAGCCCGATCGGCAGAAGATGTCGACGAGCTGTCGATGCTCACCTGCAGCTCGCTCTACAAGCGCTTTTGCCCGAAGGCCATGACCCCCTCAATCCTAGGCTTCCACGCCGGGAACGCGTGGCACTCCGCCATCTACGCTACGGCACGGCAGTCCGCTTGCGTTCAAAGCCCAATACATTGACAAGTCGCTTGACCCCACCTGTGGAACTTGCACCACGGGTGCGCCAGCCACAGCACACAATTTGCTATGGACATGTTCTGGCGTATCTATCCTCACTGCGAAGAATCTGCCTTGCTGGGCTGCAGAGCTCAGTCGTCACGCTCAATGACTGGATCCTTCCAAGAGGGACCCCTCAACACCACAAAGCTATATATGACATCTTTATCATCTTATAAGAAGCAAAACCATTGACCTAATCGGGAAAGACCACTGGAGTTGCCTTTTCGTACATGTACAATTTTCTATTTTTTATTATGATTTAATAAACGTCTTCGTCATATAATTCTCTCGCATTACAAAGGGACTATTATTGATATCAAAGCGAAGCATCACGCAGGCGGAAAGAAGGTACAAACAGTTTTTAATTTCGCTAGGTGCTAGGCTGAATTCAAAATCAAGCAACAAATCAAACCTAGTCTTTGCGGCCATTTCTCTCTCTTGGCTTGGTGGCAGTATTATCGCCAGGATCTTGTCGCCGCTGCCTCTTGCCCTTTCCCTGGCCGCGTATTCTGGATCTGCTCGTCGCTGCCGTTACCGCTCTCGTACAACGGCAAGCCTCGCATGGCTGCATCTTATCGAGCGCCGCCGCGCACCGGTAGCCGTTGCTCGCTGTCGGCGCATGCGCATGCGCAGACCAGGCGCAGGTTGCGCCTGGTCTTCTAGCAGCTGCGGCGTCGCTGGCTGCCATGGCTACGGCGCGGCTAGCGTCCTGTGAAACACCATACTTTTTACGGCTAGCTTAAGCAGCTTCGCTGTCAAAACGACGCTTCCCAGCAAGCGCCACTAGAGCTTGCACCGTACTTTTCGGTGGAAGGGCGCCTTTCAGATTTATGTCCTTTCACTCAGACCATGCCTGTCCAACCGCTAGCATCCTGTGAAACACCATACTTTTTTACGGCTAGCTTAAGCAGCTTCGCTGTCAAAACGATGCTTCCCAGCAAGCGCCACTAGAGCTTGCACCGTACTTTGGTTTTGTGCGTAATCGGTGGAAGGGCGCCTTTCCGATTTATAAATGTCCTTTCACTCAGACCATGCCTGTCCAACTTCTGAGTCTTGCGGTAACCGGTGCAGCCCATTTTATTGCGATAGCAATTATATGGACACTTCAACCGGATTTCTTCCGTCGGCGTCGCCGTCGCCGTGAGGTTCCGTATAGATTTCAATGGCGATAAAATCATCGCCGCGCGCCGTATGCGCGCTCGAAAGCGCGCGGGGGACCCGCGCTATCACGGAGGGCGAATTCCCCCGCGCGCTATCACGGACAGCGAACGCACGGCGGAAAACAAACGCGACTATCGCACGAAAGGCCGTGGGGGTATGGGAGGGAGGGAGGGAGGCGCGGCGACACTGTGCTCCGGCACCAAAGGCGTATCTTGCAACCAAGGCAGCGCGGGAGGGAGCGGGGGGGGGGGGGGGCAGCTTCTACTCTGCCAACAACCGTGCTCGTACGTTAGCTGCGCCGATCGCCCGCAACGTCTCTTATCTCCACACGGCTCTGACCTTTGTATGCGCTGTGCATTCGCCGCTCAGTTTCCTTTGAAGCGATAGACCGCGCGAACCTGCGCTTGCTGCCAGCGTTTTGACAGTCGTTGTCTGCGGTCATTCAGTGTGCTTCAGTCTGTGGTCATTCATGCCTGCTTGTGCGCGCTGACACCACGCTTGTTAATTCAGTTATTAATAGTCGAGCCTATCTCACATGCTCATTTTCCAACGCGCGCTACACATGCAATGCTGCCCGGATCGGCAGTGCAGCGCTACAGGTGTGTATATATCCCTTCGCACCCGCACGCGCTGCCCACGGAATGCGCTTCTCATCAACACCACCGTTTCACACGCGGCTTCTCGTGGTCATCGAGTCTCTCTTCATGTCTGTCTACTTACGCCGCAGCACACCTGCTTACTTAATCAGCTCATGTTTACTACAATTCATATTGCTACCAAAGCCGCTCACCTTACTTCGTATGACATTGCTGTGTTGCTATCGCATTCATTGCTTCGCCCTTAGGGCGAAACTGACATATTTTATTGCGTTCGCTGTACTGCTGTTCATTTTGAGCCAAGGGCTTGTGAAGCGAGTTTCACACAACTTCCATAACTGCGAAGTCTGCGATCACGACAAGTATACGCGTCTACTGGCATTTTGCTTACGTTCGCGTGAATCATGTGCGCAGATATTTTACAGACAAAGACACGCAGGAGCACGCAAACGCGTACTTCGGTAGCATCAGCAAAATTTTAGCGCGGCCGTAATCTCGCGCTGCGGAGGAGCTGGCCCAACCCGAGCAAGCCAGAGTCATTGAATACAGGAAGGACAAAATTTGTTCAAGCCATTAAAACAGCGGTAGTTCGTGATTTTTTAATTACGCAAAATGTCATGAACATTGCTACCATTTCGGACACCACTCCTGAAGTTAATATTGATTGTGACATTCCCACACAACTAGACAATAGTATGACGGCACGCTTGTGTCATGTTCAGTTAGATGGCGGGGGTATGACGAAGCCGCTGGAAACCTATGACCTGCATTTACAACAGCATACCCGGTTGCCCGCTGCATCTAAGTCTGGAATATTCGGCTCAAGCTTTCACCGAAGCAAAGTCTCCAGTCTATATAGTTTCATCTGGGGCGTATTCTGTAAGAGTCCACCTAGTTTACTGTCCATTTCGGCTGTCCGATGGGGAGCGAGAAGGAGACTGGCTGGCTCCTTCCCGCTCGTGCAGCTGGACGCAATCGCGACAGCCGAAATGGACAGTCCACTAGGTGGACTCTTACAGAATAACACCCCCCCCCCCCCCCCCACCTGCTTACCACGCCGAACAAGTGTTTCAGTGCTGATTTAAGGAACCTTATTCGATACTACGATATTGTTCCGACAAATTACTGAATCATAGCGATCTTGTTGCACAAATATATGGTACACCATATTTGCATACTTGTGTAAGCTTTAGTGCGCAACTCTACAAAAGCTGGTGCCGAATTTACCTGGTTAACACGCGCACCGTCTTATCACAGAAAATTGTGTACACCACACAAATTACTTTACCGCTTCAAAAAGAAAGCCATCGAGTACTAATATATCGTTCAGAGCAGAGCGTCACAATGTTACGGTCAATTAGCGATGCACATAGTCCATGTGCCAGCATTATTGCTCAAATTAGTTGCCTACTTTTTATCGATTCACCCAAATAGTCGCATAAAATTGTGAGCTCATTTATCCAGACACCAAAGAAAATCATCTCGCAGGCGGAAAGAAGCTAAAAAAAACAGATGGTAATTTCGCTAGATGCGAAGCAGAGTGGCGACAGTGAATACGAATCAGAAGTATGCAACATCCCCCAAATTATTACCGCACAACTATCAAGCATGGAAGCAGTACTGGCAGAGAGTCATGCATATGGCATTCGCTCTGCAGCGTGTCCTTGCCAGTCTTTCTCGGGAATGTGGCAAGTATCCAATGCGATCCTTGGTGATCAGCGCTGGCACCCCACGTTCTTCAACGCCCATAGTGATGCCACACACCATGCTCTCGTGAAAGAAATCAGGCGCATGCCCATGGTCCCCTGCCTGCCAAAAGATCCCCATGATGGACAAACGTTTGCAACGTGCACAGCACCTCTTTAAGGCCAGGACCTTTAAGGTATACGATTAAACCTCGTTACACCAATACTGAAGGGAGAGCCTACGGTCGCAGAGTCGAGAAATGCAGCACAGCCGCAGAAAAAAAAAAAAAGGACGCTACATGTCCGCACCATCCAGCATCTGCGAGACCAGGCACAACATGGGTTCACAGAAACTGTGCCGACCAGCATGCAACTCAAGGCCCCGACAAATGGGAACGGCACAATCGTACCTGTAAGACCGAGGAAATCGTTCCTCACGGCGACGTGGCATGCATCTCGAGCGACAGGGTGCAGCAGTGGAAACCCACGTGCTGTCGTTGTCCTCTTCAACGTCAGGAGGCGGGCTCAAGCTGGAAAAGAATCCGTGTAGGGGTTTATTTAAACCTCAGCAAGACAACGTAGGGATGCACATTTCTTACTTTCATTGCGCAATGCAAGGACCTTTTATCAGCGCACAGGCGCAGTACATTCATCGCACTCGATTCATTTCAGGTATTGTGCCACGGCACACGTGCGTACGAAAAATGCTTTCATTCGTGACCTTCGTGGTATTTGTGCATCACGTCGCCATATCAGCCGACGACAGTCGGCTGATATAGCGACGATAGTCGGCTGGTTTCAAAGCAGTCTTTTCTGCTTCACAATTGTGATAGTTTACTCAACCAGACCTCCAAGGAGTCCGCGGCACTTCCTGAAGGATTTGAAATTATGGGTACTGACAGAGGGATTGCTACTGCTTGCTAAACATATACATATAAGGCTCGGACAACCAGTCCAATCACGGCATGTTCTCACACACATCGTGTAAACTCATTACACGATTAAAATTAGAGAGGTACACATTGGCAGGTGTTAGAGCGGATACATTATGTGGAAGGGCAGAAGAACGAAAACCACGATGTTAGCAATTACCAACATACTAACTCAGGTACTTTAACAAAGGCGTAGGGTCGTGGTGTGCCACATATTGTCGGCAATCTTGGTAAATGTATTACTGCCACACATCTCGCACGCCAAACATTCACACTGCAACTGCAGGATAAGTACCCACGTTATTAGACATACGCTTCATGTAATGGCGTGCTGCAGGGGCATCACAAATTCTTCTGATGATTGATGCACAGGAAGAGAAAAGGCGGAAGGAAGACCTTTCACTGCAAACAAAAAGAACCCATCGTTCTCGCAACTGCAGAAAATTTATTTGGCATAGAAGCCTTCGTTTATACAGAAAATCTGGTCCCCAAATCACGAAATAAAATATAAAAGAGCCACAATTCATCGCTAATAAACCATCTGTAGTTCTGTGAACTTGTTACCACTAAAGTAAAATAAAAAAAGAACATTTACAAGGCTATACATCTCAGGGGTTATCAACACAACGTAAGACGAAAAGGTTGCTCTTAACTACACACTAAGAGCAACTTTAAAATAATTTTCCCAGCTTAATGCATCGCCCAATTACACATTGGTCACCGTACTGGTGAACGTGGGACCTTCATGGTTTGTTGAGTAACTAGATAAGCATTGTTAAACGTTTTATTGCGATTGCAATTATATGGACACTCCAAGCGAATTTCTACCGTCGCCGTCGTCGTCATCGTGAGGTTCCGGAAGTCCAACAGGCGATAAAACAGTCACCGCGCGCCGTACGCTGTGCGTGCGTATGGAAGCGGGCGAAGGTGAGCCGGCAACCGCAGCTTAATCGCGCGCACGCGAGAAAGGAAGGCGGCCGGAAGCGCCCGGTCTTCGTTCGCTCGCGGGGCGCGGAGAGGAGGCGACGGAGACTGTGGCAGTGTGTGTGTGTGTGGGGGGGGGGGGAGGGGGGGAGGGGGGCTCATTCTCTTGCGGCTGCTGCTGACGGAGCTGCGGCGCAGGCATCGTTATCTTGAAAGCGATCTGCTATGTGGCCGAAGTGTGTGCCCGCGGGGGCCTCATCTTCAATGCGATCTACCATGGGTACGAAGTGCCCGCGCCGAGTGCCGGTAGCTTCGTATGCGCTGTGCTTTCGACGTTCGAGTTGAAGCGAGACGAAAGATAGCGCCAAGGACAATTTGCCCGCTGCTGCTGGCGCGCTTTCTCACTCCAGCGTTTTGACGAGTTTCCGCGGACATCGCGCAAGATGTGTCCATGTTTACCTCTGCGCGCGTGACACCGTGCTTGTTATTTAGTTAGAGAATATTTACAACTTTATACGGCTGATAAAATTACTATCCTTGCTTTTTAAGCTGTCCACCAATTTATAGCAATTGATGCTTCGCCTTTCGGGCAAAACTGCGACTTTTCAAACATGACAGTACACGCACTACTAGCAGTGTTGGCCGAGGTATTCTTAACAGACCGCCAATGTGCCTTCAACTTACATTGAAGTTTCATTCCTTCTGATTATTGTACACTTTTGCAGCTTCGCAATGGATTACAATAAACAAAGCACGTTACAATTCGCACAAATCTATTCGCATGTTAATGCCGCAAGCACTTAATAGATCCCTGAAACAGATTTCGTCTTCGTATCAAAGGCCGAACAAATAATTGCTGCAAATAACTACAGTCTGCGTCACATTTTCTAGAGCGCGGAAACTCCGCGCTCCGAAGGCAGCCAGCGACGTCTAACGCTAGCTACTGGGACCGACGTCTAACGGTAGGTGCTGGGTACACTTGGGTCCAGCAAATACCGTTAGACGTCGCTGGCTATAGCTCCGGAGCGACCGGGCAACTATCGTTCCCACGCTGTAGACAAGGGTGACGCCGACTGTAAACCGTATCACCCTGCAACACTTTTCAGCCCAAGTAATAGCTTATGCACATATGAGATAATGGGCATTTTTATCCAAGCGATAATGGTTCACTCCGCACACACTGCTGTATCCTAACAATTTGAACACAGCTGCACAGCGGGAACGCAAATGTGTGTGAGCACGACGCTAAGACAGTCAGCGGAACGTTGAACGCTGCTGACGTTTTTCAATGAAGCCTACTCGGTGGAGGGTCAGCTTGCATCTACTTGATTTTCCAACGCGCAGTAATACATGGCGAGTCGGTCGAAAAAATGCATGCGAGGCCAGAAAACCCATTGCCCAATACAGATCGAGAATGTGCAGCGTTAACCCCTTACGTGCGCGACAGATAACTGCCATTCCGAGTACAATGACAAACCACTCATTGTCAGGGATAGCATTCTGCTGTAATACACCCTAATTGCAGATAGAATACTTAAACTGCTTGTAGGTGTGTATGAAAATGTGTGTATGAGAGCGCTTGCTGGTGTGTAATGAAAATACACTCCTGCACACGCACAGGCACACGCACAGGCACACGCACAGGCACCGACTGTAAAGAATGCACTGCCGTAGATATAAACATGCTGAGGTGAAGCTACCGTGCAGCCCACTTGGGGAGTGGAACGATTTGTTGCCGGCCATAATAGGTGATTAAAACTGACGCAAGCCACTTGGTATAACATTTGCAAGTGCGGGCTGTATGCGAGTAAATACTTCAACTTGTGAACTTCTGTCCATTGCGCCCCAGATCAATGCAAAATACCGCAACTATTCGAACTATTCGCTTCTAATACTTTGCACACTAACTACAATTCATTTGAAATTCCCTTTGAGCGAAAATATTTATTCACACAAGTTTATTGATAAATTAACTGCAATTCGGGTGTATTATAGCAGCATTGTAGACAATTTCTAGCTTAAGCATTTCAATAAATGACCTGCAATTGCTGCTCAGCCTTGCACTATATTCCACTTAAACGTTTCCAACAATCACCACCATTTTAATGGCAAACCTCTACTAAGCAATGTCACCCTTTTCTACCGTCTCATTTTTAATGTTGGCGAAAAATGTCCGAGGCCAAAATTAAACAGACAAAAAAGTGGCTTGAACACGTTCGAAAAGCTACACTTTCTCTTACACGCTTTCTACCATGCCCGTCCTATGTTTCATATTTTCAGTACGGATCAGTAATTTTTTAATATGAAAAAAAGCTAAATAAAAAGCTCGATCACATAACAAAATTTGTATGCAGGCCACAGAAAGGCTTGGTTCGAATGCTTACCACTACGTTTAACCATCTCGTTTGCCGAGAACATCACCTCGCCGAGGGGGCGTGGTCCGAACTTTTTCCACACCTTGTCAAGAGGCCGTACAAAGATCCTGCACAAATGTATAGCCGTGAATTATAGCATGCCGACAAGCCGAGCCATGTACAGTGTGTCGGTTATTACCATAGCTTATAAACAGTTTGACTGTGAGGCACCCAATTTGTATAGTCAATTCTTTAGTAATACAGTAGACAGTTTGCACTACAGTTGAAAGACTCGCAGCTCTGTTAAGGTTAATATAGTACAAGTACTCAATATTGAATAGAATAGCTGTGTTGAATGATTTCGAACCTAAAATGAATTTCGCACAAGCCCATATAGCTAACCTCTTTCTAGTTCATCTAGATATATTGATTTCTCATGGCACGCAACACTGCGCAGTAAGCGGCAAGCTTCATCAATTTGTCAGCTACTGCAACCTCTCGACTTATGGCGAAGTACCTAGGGCACCAGTACCGAGCTCGCCGCCACGCTCGTACCGCACCAGCAGTGGAGAGGTGCGCTGGGGAAGGAGGCTGACCAATCAGAGGCCGCGCTGGGCGCGAGGAGGAAAGGCATTCTGTGCGCTCCAAATGACGTCGAAGGCTATCGTCTTTCGACGTCATTTGCAGCGAAGCAAGCAGATATGCGGCCAATTTCGTTTTTTTTTTCTTCTCTGTAGTCGCCAATGGACCTCTTTGATTAGATGATGATGTGTGGTGTTTTATGGCGCAAGGGCCAGGTATGGCCAAAGAGCGCCATGACAAATGGTAATGCTATCGATGAATTGGGGATGGCGTGGAAACTAAATTCCTCATAGTAGATGTGACATGGCTGTAGAAGGGCCTAAAAACTGTCGCTGTAAATGGAGTAAAACATGTAAGTGGTAAAATAATGACACTAACTAGTTAGTGATGTGGGCTATGGCAAATGGCAATCTTTGATTAGATATTTGTTTTTATATTTGTTTGATTCCTTTGCGACCATTTGCCACTTTTGAGATCTGTCTATCTATCTAGCCGCCTACGTCTTTGTGCCCTCATGGTCGTTTCGTTCACTTGGTAGGTACCAAAATCGGTATAGTATGACAAGAGTTTGACGAGCATAAATGATAGGTCATGACATGAATGTCATGACACTCATGTTCATGTAGGTCATGAAACAACCGTTTATGTCTTGGTGCTCTCATGGGTCAATAAAACCCAAAGTGGCAAGGAATCGAGAATTAATTATGGTAATGGGTGCAAGTATGGTTAGTATAGTAACGATAATGATAGCAGGATACAATAATGATCAATAATGACCATGACTCGGCAAAAAAGTGACTGACAGCGCAAAAATATTCACTCAAAAACAACTTGAATGGGTTCGGACGTGGGCACTAAGTGAAGGAAACAC
This sequence comes from Dermacentor silvarum, assembly GCF_013339745.2. Taxonomy (NCBI): domain Eukaryota; kingdom Metazoa; phylum Arthropoda; class Arachnida; order Ixodida; family Ixodidae; genus Dermacentor; species Dermacentor silvarum. Next base: position 155,487,067 of record NC_051162.1, read on the forward strand.
TAAAGGATGATGCTAGAAGTCAGTCATGAGCATGACTCACTGAAAAAAGATTACCACTGAAAAACCACTGGAATGGGTTCGGACGTGGGTACTAAGTGAAGGAAACACTAAAGCGAACTCGCATCCTTACATCTTTTCTTGGGTGTAAGGATAAAGTTACCGACTACCTTTAGACCCTTACTCAGTTTCAAATTATTTTGCAGTGTACCACGTCACCGTCCACCAACCCCCGCCCTGCCACTCACTTCCATCGCGCTGAGTTACGTTCAACGGAGCGCGTGTCAATTTTCACCGATTGCGCAGGTTGAGGTCTTTGTCTATCATTATTAGAAGAGTTAAGTGTCAAAGGCGTCCCGTAGTGCTGCTGCAAATGAGTTCATGGGAAAACGAAATTCTGTAGACACAGCCTCAATATCTATTGAATTTCAGCTTTTTACGAACAAGGATTGTTGGCAAGATAGGCATAATCGGGGAAATTTTTTTGTTTTAGAAAGACTGAAAATGCTGCCTTTTGTTTACATATCCGATGCAGAAATACGGGAATAATGCTGCAGCATAATTGAAGACCGACAACTTGTCCTGTGATCGACCACATAAAAAGATTATTCCAGCATCTTTTCAATACTAATTTTCGATACAAAAAAAGAGGACTTGCAGCCTAAAGTATTTTTTTACTGCTTATACGTGTATGATGCGGGTTTTTTGTTCTTTTCAGCGACAATGCTTGCGTGGTTGACGAAGAGTAGGCGTACGCACTTGTCAGCAATCAAATGAGCTAATCGCCTGCCGTTGCAGTTGTGCAGGCTATCTGGGCAACTAAGAACGGGCGAATCTTCCAGACAAGGGTGTCAAAATGAGGTTGAACACTTCCTCAATGTTTGTCCTGGACATGCACAACTGTTCTACTTAGACTATCAATTTGGCATAGGAATACCACAAATTGGGGGTTTCGTTAGTGAGGACCACTTCTATCTTGGCGTTACACAACAAACTAAACAAATATTTTTCTTTGTTCGTAGTCAAGAGAAATGTGACACAGGCGTCACACCAATGCTCACACATAATCTTCACTGGTTGGCCACCAACCAATGTCAAGCCGGGGCTTGCAAAGCGGCATACAGCCGCACACCGTTGACGCGTAGCCGGATTCAAGGTCCTTTTTTCTTTTTTTTTCTTTTTTTTTCTCCAATATTGCTCGTAAAACTCGTAATTTTAATAGATGTCGATGTTGTGTCTACAGAATTTTAAGCGTTTTCTGCAACCTCTACAAAGATCAAATCATTAGCAAAATCACTGCGCAACGTCTATGGGATTACTGTTGCAACAATGATGCTTTAAAGACAAGAACCTCATCCAGCGCAATCAGCGATAAATGACGCGTTCCGTTGAACGCGCCTTAGACACGTTGGGTGTGAATGGCCGGGCAGGGGTTGGTATAAACAGCGTTACCGGTGAGCGGAGGTCGGCAGTGACAAAAAATATATATATATATATATATATATATATATATATATATATATATATATATATATATAAACTCCCTTTGCGAAGCTCGTAAAGGGGGAACGCGCGCGGAATGTCCAGTCCGGTCGTGGGATAAGAAAAGGAATGGAGGGCTAACACGAATGCGTTCTAGAGAGACGCTGTCATGAGAGAACGTGGTAGATTTTAGGGCCAACGCAAACAAGCATATAGACAAAATAACATTGGGCTAACGTGAAGACGTCTTAGACTTATCAACGGTAAATATGACGCCTTGCACAGACATGCACAAGAAAAGGAATAGCAAAACTAACACCAACGCGTTGTAGACAGACGCTGTTATGCGAAAACGTCATAGCTATGACGCCCAAGATAGACGTGCATCGAGAAAATGAATATTTGTCAGAGTCCGTGAACAAGTTAGGGATGAATCGAACACGTCATATACATGCGCTTCTATACGTGATCGATATGATGCCCAACGCAGACACAGATCAAGAAAAGATTTGGCTGTTTCGCCAGAAGGGTGGAGCATTGACAGCGATAGCGTGGTTTTAGCGTTGCACTCCGAACTCCTGCAACGGTGTTCTGACTATACGTGATTGCGACAAGTTGGCACGATCCAGCACGCAACGTAACTGTACTATTAGGCACAAGGACGGAATACTGTCGTGATTAAAACGCCGCCAGTGGCGTTGCAGGCGTCGCATCTCGACATGCTTCACGAGACCAACGAGAAACCGACCGCGTTTATCAGTACACAGCAAATGATAGAAAACGTACATTTTTAGAACAGCGTTTGTCACGTTACGTGCGTTGTTGAATACAAGCGTCTTTCCGAGACGTTACGGTGTGCGTCCCATCAAGACAGTTTAACGTACAGGAATGCAAACGTAAGAAAGACGTTGGAAGGAGGACGCCGTCTGGTGCCTCGGGTCAAACATATCAATGTAAACACAAGCCGTTAGCTTCCATCCTGTCGTTTCTATGGGTGTGTTCCAATTCTGGCCAGCATCAGAGACAGTCTACGTAGATAGCTAAGTAGACACAGCCGAGACAGCTTCGAGGCCAAGTAACGGAACACGTTTCGAGTCGTCTGGAAGACGTACGGAAGACGCTGCTGTGACCTGATGCCACCTCGCTGCGACTAAAAGAAAAGTCAGGAAAAGCTCACATTGTTTTTGTGGTTTACGTCCTTGCGCCTGTGAACCTACGAAAAACACAATGTGGCTTACATTAATTGCATAAGGAAACGTCTACGCTTTCTTGTGCGCAGACGACGTTCCCGTTAAGCGTCCTGCTCAGCCGCCATCTCGTTTGGTCGGGATAGAAGCCTGCATCGTTTGATTTCAACGCTGTCTTTGGTGCCACCTTTTTTTAGGGGCGAAGCTCCTTATAGCGGCACCCGTTCGTCCCCGTCGTCGTCGTAGTAGTAGTAGTGTGTAAACAGTCTGAGAAAAATGAGAAAAAAAATTCCGAAGTTGTGTCCGTAGCGCAGAATCGAACCAGGGCCCCCTCGCTTCCGAGCGTGCGGCGTTAGCCCACTACGCCACGAAGCGGACATGGACACACGCACCACGATGGCAATAAGTACCCAACATTAACGAAAGGCCGCGTTTCTAGCGCGTTTCTAACGCGTTTGTGCTAGCGCGTTACGGCCCGTGTAAGAAGCTGGTGTAAGACGCTGTGGCCTCTCCGCCTTACCTTCAACGCGTTTCGAACGCGCTGCCCAAAGCGGTGGCAAGTCAAGTTCAAGTCGAGGAGCGTTTATGAATACGGGGGGGGGGGGGGTATACTCTCTCAGCAGTCATGTGATGGCGTCGGCAAACGCGGTGCACGTTCCGGCATGTGTAAATGGCTGCGTAAGACGCTGTGGCCGCTCCCCCTTACTAGAGAGTACTGCACGTTTCTAACGCGTTTGTGCTAGCGTCCCCTTAAGCGGGAGATCCGATGATTCCCTCCGGAGCTTCGCCCACTCATCATCATTCACCCCGTGGATATGCGGTGATTTTTTTTACTATATATGAAACTTTCAGGCAAGTTTCATGACCAGATAAAAACTATTGAAGGAATCAGCTAAAAGTCTCGAAGAGACGCGCACCATAACATCACGCCGCAAAGGTATTTGCGCTTCGGCAAGCCTACAAGCTGTCTTAGCTTGAGGCGACAAGCGTTATTCTAAAACTAAGTATCCGTTCAGTTATAGTAACCCTTGAGATCAACACATACACACAGCAGAAACGCTGGTGGGCTATACCAGCACCGGAAGGCAGAATGCTGGCCCGGCTCTATCACCGAGCCGATTGAGCAGGCATGGACACTGCTGCGTCCACTTCGCTTCGTTTGTGCAGCCAAACGCACTCGGCTTCTATGAAGATCCTCTAGCAATAGGCGCGCGAGCGGCGCATGCGTATTCGATAGCAAGACAGCAGGACGAGGCCGATGCGAACGGCACCGCCAACAGTGACAGCCCGAACACGACTCAAGCCACCGCATAATTGCTATCGCAATAAAAATAATTACTATCGCAATAAAAAAACGTATATTCGGCAGGGTCTGCGAACGAATTAAGTTGCGGCTAAACTCGAACGCGTTCTATAGTCAGACGCTGCTATGAGGAAACGTAGTCGATACGGCATTACGCACGCATGCGTCTAGAAAATAATAATGCAGAGTCCGCGAACAAGTTAAGGCTAACTCGAGCTATAGCTCTTAATAGGCAGACATCAAACGTGGTTGATAAGACGGCTGCGCGCCGACATGCATTAAAAATTGGAATATTTGGCAGAGTACACGAATTGAGGGCTACCTCAAACACGTTGTAGACACACATGCACCAAGAAAATTATTTGACCAATTCCGCGAACACTTTAGTGCTATGGCGGTTAGGTAGACGATGGCTATCACAAAATGTGGTCGGTATATGACGCTAAACGCAGACTTGCACAAAAAAAAAAGCAATTGATAGAGTTCCCTAACAGCTTAAACAATCTAGAACTAAGAAGAACATCCTTTATTTACTATTTCGCCACTGCTACTTAGTCACGATTTGTAGGAACATATAGGTCCAGAAATAAAATGTAAGGCAGGGTCCGCGAACGAGTTAGGGCTAACGCAAGCACGTTCTTGACTGACGTGGCAATTACAAAACGTCGTCGATATCGCACTTAAAACGGGCGTGCATAAAATATTTTAGAGCCCGCGAACAAGTTAAAACAAGCTAGGTCTAAACCATTCTTTTGTTTACGCTGTCGCCACTTCAGCACGATTTCGAGATGTAGGCCTAAGCGTGGCCTAGGCTAGGCCTACAAGTCGCCTACAGACCTACAAGCCTACACTAGTGGTGCGAAATGGAGCTCTCGAGCTGTATTGTTATAAAAGTGAGAGAGGTGCTTTACTTCCAGTTCGGCATTTCACTTAGTCACGTTCATAACGCAATTTAATCGTGGCTGCGTAAGAACGCGAGAGCACTAGCAATCGCCAGGTCTAAGGTCTCAACTGGGAAAAGGCTTAGCGCTTCATGCTCGCACAAGACCTACTTACAAGAGACGAAATGAAGGACGCCCTTCTAGCGTCCCTTACGTAAACGGTTGGCGTTGGCGACGCTGGGGTGACATCGTGTATAAAGTGCCTATCAAATGAGAGGACTTCGAATGCCTGGCGACTCACGCATTGCCGAGGAGTCTTGCTGTCGACGTGGCGAGACCCGCTGGTACGGAAGTGCTCGATGCGGTCGGCTGCAACAACCAGGTAGCCCAAGGAAATCCTCCTTCTCGTGACGGTAGCAGAGCCGAGGGGCCGGTTATCATACTCGCCGACGCCTCGACCAGGGTCGTGGGGTGCGCGATACCTCTCACAGGGCTGCGCAGCTCTCGAAGCCTGCAGCTGGCTGGAATGGGGCGACCTTGCGTTCGCATCGTTCTAAGTAGACTTCTTGCGCGCGCTGGCTCATGGGAGCTGCGGCTGTGGCAGACGCTGATTGGCCGTTCTTTCACTTTGTTTGTTTGTTATTGCTTCGCTGTGCCCTGATTGGCTCGCGAGGCGCGAGCGGAAGATTCCCGCTGTCGTCGTCGTCATCTTTCCCCGTAGTTACGGCCGCGAAAATCAAAACGTAATGGGTCATGCGTTTTGATCGAGTGACCGTGCCTAAAGCTGACTCGGTCGACGTAGCACGAGAAACTTAATTCGCAGCACTGCGAGCCATATAAGGCAAATATTTACGTGACAAAATAATTAATAGCGAATTCCAATGGCAGATTCGGAGCACTTCCAGGAGATGCATTTTCTGCTCTTTTTGGAGCAACAATGTTCCAATGGCAGATCGGGAGCACCGAATGAATGCTCCAATGACAGATTGAGAGCACTCGCTGAGGCGAGATCGCTCCATGGAGCAGCCAAAAAATGCTCTACCAAAATCGGCTGAGTGGACCGGAACTCTCGGCTGACGAATTTCCTGTTTCTACCCAGTCTCTATTCACGCCTGGACGCTGGTATCGACGGACGCAATAGACGCGGCTATTGAAACGCGCGATGAAACGCACAAGAGGACGCCTTGTGCGTTTCATGAGGCTCCCATAGTGCGTCGTAGTTTCAATGATCCCTCTACATGCTATCTTCGAGAGCGTCTCCTTTTCTTCACAGACGCCGATAGCCACATGTGCTGAACAGCAACGCGAATGTCCGCAGTTTGTAAAAAAACACCGCATATCCACGGGATGAATGATGATGAGTGGGCGAAGTTCCGGAGGGAATCATCGGTAAACAGTGAATCTTCCGTGTAATTCGCCCAGTCTCGCCGCACTAAATCGAACAATTGACTTCCACCAATGACACGCGCCATATGTTACGTCATTCCTATTTTATAACAGCGCCCTTCATTATAATTGCACCATCTCCCGCTTAAGGGGACGCTAGCACAAACGCGTTAGAAACGTGCAGTACTCTCTAGTAAGGGGGAGAGGCCACAGCGTCTTACGCAGCCGTTTACACATGCCGGAACGTGCACCGCGTTTGCCGACGCCATCACATGACTGCTGAGATAGTATAACCCCCGTATTCATAAACGCTCCTCGACTTGAACTTGACTTGCCACCGCCTTCAACGCGTTTCGAACGCGCTGCCCAAGGCGGTGGCAAGTCAAGTCGAGGAGCGTTTATGAATACGGGGGTAAGGCGGAGAGGCCACAGCGTCTTACACCAGCTTCTTACACGGGCCGTAACGCGCTAGCACAAACGCGTTAGAAACGCGCAGTCTTTCCTTAATGTTGGGTGTTTATTGTCATCGTGGTGCGTGTGTCCATGTGCGCTTCGTGGCGTAGTGGTTAGCGCCGCGCGTTCGGAAGCGAGTGGTCCCTGGTTCGATTCCTCGCTACGGACCCAACTTTCGGAATTTTTTTAGGGGCGAAGCTCCTTAGGGTGTGGGTCTGTTAGAGCACTGCACGGGCTCGGGCTTACCCGAAAGCCCGGGCCCGGCCCGGGCCGGGCCGGGCCGGGTAGATCAGTTTGTTCACGGGCTCGGGCCGGGCTCGGGCACGGCGTGTGCTTTTTGACCCGGGCCGGGCTCAGGTTTTTTTTGACGCGGCCCCGGGCCGGGCTCGGGCTTTCTGCGAGTTATTCTCGGGCTTCTACACTCTGAAAAACATGTATTTTTCGGTCTCTGGCCGGGTTCGGGCCGGTTTCGAGCCGGGCTCGAGCCGGGCTCGGGCTTAAAGTAAAGGGGTGGCGGGCCGGGCCGGGCGGGTAACGTAGATTATTTCCGGGCCCGGGCCGGGCCCGGGTCTCGCCATAAAAGTTTTGATCGGGCTCGGGCGGGCCGCCCAATGTAAAAACGGGCCCGGGTCGGGCCCGGGCCGCAAAAATCAGCCCGTGCAGTGCTCTAGGGTCTGTCCCTCCTCTGTAGTATGTAGTAGTAGTCGTCGTCGTAGTAGGTAGCCACGTCTAGATTTACAAAAAAAAAAAAAAATCCGAGAGTTAAGTCTGTAGCGCGGAATCGAACCAGGGACCCCTCGCTTCCGAACGCGCGGCGCTAACCACCACTCCACGAAGCGCACATGGACACACGCACCACGATGACAATAAATACCCAACATTAACGAAAGACAGCGCGTTTCTAACGCGTTTGTGCTAGCGCGTTACGGCCCGTGTAAGAAGCTGGTGTAAGACGCTGTGGCCTCTCCGCGTTACCCCCGTATTCATAAACGCTCCTCGACTTGAACTTGACTTGCCACCGCCTTAGGCAGCGCGTTCGAAACTCTCTCATAAAGCTGTCATAATGAAGGAACAACGCAAGCCGTCCATCGTCTAAGAACAAATTAAAGTTGATTTTGTATATATACACGCAGTGTTTCTCACGTCTTTACATGATGATCGACTGGGCGAATTACACGGAAGATTCACGGTTTACCGATGATTCGCTCCGGAGCTTCGCCCAATCATCATCATTCACCCCGTGGATATGCTGTGATTTTTTTTTTTTTTTTTTTTTGTAGCGTTAGCTACACTGGCCTAGCCAAGCCCGTTTTACACTTCTAGTACACTGTACCCGTTTCGCGCGGCACATCAAGAGCCGTGCTGCGCATGCGCAAGGATCAGTGATGTCACACGGCTTGCGCACCGGAGCCGGCACCTCTCGCGCACTCCGCCGCCGCGGCGCGCGGCTCACCGCCGCCGTAAGGTCCCTGTATTTTACAGGGACCTTACGCCGCCGGTCTGCGCATTCCAGAGGAGTGACGTCGTAGCCGTGGTAGACGCACTGGCGCCGGAGCGCGCTCGCTGTGCAGTCGCCGTCTGACACTGCGCTGGAGCCGCTGCGCTTCTGACTGGCGTTTGCCAGTGTGGTATAGCCATGGAGAAGGAGAGCGCAAATGATTATGCCAGTCGTGTTGACGCTACCAGAAGCTCGGGAGTCTGCATCTATGTCAGGAATGGGATTGCTGCCAGTGAACTGGTAAACGTAGCGGTGCCTAAGGGTGAAGCCTGTGCCGTTGAGCTTGACGAAAGTGGTGTGATAATCGAAGCCGTGTATGTGCCACCGAACAATCCCGTTAAAGACACTATAGACGTAGTAGCTACGTGTATACCTAATCGGGCGACAAGTGAACTGTGTGGTGGCTGGTGACTTCAATCGTGCTCCAGACTCTCTTTGTGTTCCTTTGAAGGACAAGTTTAACCTCGACTTAGCCAGTCTTCCAACGGCACAGACGACCCAATGGGGAAGCACCATTGATCTTGTCTATCAGAGACAGACAGACAACTCCAAATACTGTGTTGGGGCCATAGAGACGGCAGCGTGTTACTTCACTGATCACCGAGCCGTCTTTGTGGCAATAGAGAAGCAACGTGACGTTGAGCAAAAATAAATATACATGTGCCACATAATACGTATACCGCGTGTGTGTCATTGGAGCAGCAGTAAGCATGACAATCAAGCTAATCCTTGACAATCTAGACAACCAGGAAAGCTAAGAATAATCAGCTGAACCTTTGCTAACGCTACGTATATCCTGGCATAGCCGAGCTAAGCCACTGCAACTTTTTTTTTCTCATAAAAGTAGACGTGGCTACCTACTACGACGACGACGACTACTAAGACGACGACTACTACTACTACATACTAGAGAGGAGGGACAGACCCACACCCTAAGGAGCTTCGCCCCTAAAAATTGGCCTAGCTTGCAGTAGTGGCGCAAGGCTAACGACACAGCGGAGCTGATCGGTTCCTAGCTGACCCTGGCTATATACGAAGTGATGCTAAGTTATACGACGTAATGCCAAGTGATGCTAAGTTATACGAAGTGTATAAGCATTAGACAGTTTTAGCAGGGAGTTGCTTACGCTCCGCTCTGCTAACATTTCCCGCACACCACTGGCTGCATGAACTGCGTTGATTTCGCTTAAGCGCGTCTTTCAGAGACGCCGGTCACGCGCGCTCAGCGTGGCTGTAAAAAAAAATGTGGTTGATCCCTCTTATATAGGAATCGGTATAGAACACGAAAGTGAAACGTGTCTTCACAGAAGTAGTGTAATGTTTATTGCACATTGATATATAATGTCTATTGGTGTTTTGTGGCTAAAGCGCCCTTAGGCGTTGATGCACCCACGCTGACGCCTGGTGGCACGTCTCCTCCATCACGACTACCAACGTCGATGACCATGAGCAACCGTCGTGCATATGGAAGCTGCACTACGCTGCACACGCTAGCACAACGCGAAAGACGAAGCACGTAACTGACACACTAATACAACGCGCAAGACAAAGCACGTAACTGAATCGTCACCGAGTCAAATCAGCGCGTACAGCGCGTCGTAATTGCAGCCTCCGCGATCAACTTCAGAAACATTTTCAGAGCTAATTGCGGAGGCCACGCTCCGCTGTGCTGAGTACGGTGAACGCCACCTAGGTGCCGTTGGTAGTGCTTCTTGATGCCAGCGTCCCTTCGAATGCTGGCATCGAGGCGTCGTAGTGCTGAGACCACCGAAGCGTTCACTGTCGGTGCGCGTTAGTGTCATAATGCAGTACTTCTCTTTTCTGCTCGTAGGCGGCGGCACCGCCCCGAGCAAGAGCGCGGGTACACGGAGGAGTGTTAGATATATAAGGCGCGTCTGTGTAGCTCTCTGCAAATGCGTTTGTGGCGCAATGGGTTAAACGCTCGGCGATCTATCGTCGCGGACCGAGAGGTTGTGGGTTCGATTTCCAAATTTTGCATGTTTGTGGAACTTTTTCTTCTGGTTTCTTTCTTTGTATTATGTTCGTGTATGTTCGTGTGACGTATTTCCGTGACGGAAATACGTCAGTGAAGTCTTGGTGGACCCCGGCATAAAACACTTTCGTGTTAAAATGACAGAGCAACCAGCAGACGCACCTTAACGCTCCGCTCACACGGCTTCATAGCAGAGCGTGGGCAGCGTTCTTCGTTCCGCTGCCGATGTGAGCGTTGTGCGAACGCGCATTGACGTTCCCGCTAGCGTTCCGCTGAGCGGCTGTGCGCAAATCGTTGGGATACAACTATACTCCATCTCACAAGCTGTTGTCGGCACTGTGGAAGCTACACGAATTCTTAGCCAACAGGAAGGCCGAATGCCCCTCGAGATGTGCTCATCCGCGCCGCGTCGTCTGCTCAACGTCTGCTTGCCATTCTGTTACATGCTCCGCAGTTGGTGGATTGACGTAAAAAATGTTTTCACGGCTTAACCACAAGCTGCGTTTACATGCATGCGACAGCAAACCTTCGCTTTACCTGTACGCTTTCCCTGCGGTTACCTTGCAGCCTTCTTAGCAAGTAATCAGGACGAACGTCCTCATAAATGCTCACCTGCGGCACAGCGTCTGCTCGGCGTCCATACTTGGTGGAAAAATAATTAGAGGAGGAGCAAGACTGGGTTGATAGCCACACGACACAACTGTGGCAAAAGAGAAAAGAGGCAGAAACCCAGCTCGCCCAATAAGGGGGCAACCCTAACCTGAGAAGGAGAATAGAACAAGGAAATTGAGAGCCATACCCAAACATTAAACAGACAACACTGGAACATCTGCGATAGACTAGACGGGCAACTCAGTTCCGTCACCACCTGGAAACTATTGAGACACCACCTGGACTCGGACAACACCAAAGGCTGAGACTACGAGAAAAATGCAAAGACTAACACACAACTTCCAGGGGTCGGAGGATGATATGATCAACCAGATAAAAGAGAGGTACACAGGGGAAACAAGCACCGAAACATTTCCCGACTATAGCGGCGAAAACAACGATGAGCTATACCAATCAATAACCACAAGGGAGGTCCAAGTTGCCTTAAACAAGCTCAGAGAAAAAACCGCGGCTGGCCCAGATGGGGTCAACAACAAGATGCTTAGGAACGTCGATGGCAACTCCCTCCAGCAACAAACTGCATTCATGCAAAAGTGTTGGGAGCGGGGGGAGATACCCGGAGAGTGGAAGAGAGCAAACCCAGTCCTCATCCCTAAACCAGGGAAATAACTCAAACTAGAGAACCTTAGGCCAATATCGTTGACCTCCTGTGTAAGCAAGCTCATGGAGCACGTCATACAGAACAGGCTCAACGGACACTTGGAAAGTAAGGAACTCTACCCAGACAGCATGGTTGGATCAAGCAACAACTATTCACAAACGACGTCATGCTACAACTCAAAGAACAAGTATTAGAAAGGGAAACTAGCGGGACTGGACGTCAGCAAAACGTTTGACAACGTCAAATCCCAAGCGATTCTGTCACACCTCAATCACCTAAATGTAGGAAGCAAGATATACAACTATATCAAAAACTTGCTCGTGGACCGAATGGGTAACATAGAAATCGGGGGCACAATCAGAGAAAACAGTAAGCTAGGCAACAAGGGAACGCCGCAGGGATCGGTGTTATCCCCTACCTATTCCCTATGCTATCCCCTACGTCACAAAGACTCAGAAAGCTAGAGGGCCTCTGCCTCTCTGCGCTGACGACCTCAGCCTTTGGGTCGACAGAGGGGAGAGCGATGGCCAAAGAAGGACACCCTACAAAGGGCAATTTGGGAAACGGAAAGCTATCTCAGACCCGTAGGGCTAAAATGGGCACCTGAAAATCGCACATGCTAATCATGAGCAAGCAGCAGGTCAATATCCAGCTCCTGGTGAACAACACCTCGGTCCCAAGGGTGTATAAGATCAGGATACTGGGTATGTCGATACAAGAAAATGAGAGAAACCCAGAAACAATAAACAGACTAGAAGTCACGACCAACGAAACTTGCAGGCTTCTCAAAAAGATAGCAAACAAAAACGCGGGGATGAAGGAGGCGAACCTACTTAGGCTTGTTCACTCTTTCATCATTAGCCGAATAACCTACGCTATCCCATACTTAAAGACAACTAAAGCAGAGAGGAACAAGGTAGACATCCTCATCAAGAAAGGTGTCAAAACCGCCCTAGGCTTACCAGCGTGCACATCAACCTAGACGATACTCAACCTAAGAGTGTCCAACACCCTTGAGGAAATGTGCGAGGCCAAACACAAGGCACAATAAAAAGGGGGAGCTGCGTCTCACCCCGATCCCCCATACTCTCTGACGGGTGCAAATAAAGTGTCTCTCTCTTAGGGGCAGGTACAGCTTGCAGAAGACGGGTGCGCAAGACTAACGTAGAAATTACCATTTCTTGAAGCATGCATTTTACTCGAATACCTATCTATTTATGATGAATATGACATTAGCCCGGACTGGTAACTCGTCTTGGTAAGGTGCTTATCCAATTACCACCCTTCTAATAAAAAATATCATTTTGAAGAGCTCCCTAGAAATGTGAACAGCGTGTTTTATCGTGGCCCTAGAGTGTGGGCCTGTTGCAGTGAATGTCATCAGTTCGCAAATGTGACGAGTTCATGATTTCGTCATAGGTCAGCAATTATGAAGTCAATCGTTTGTTTATAAGGTATAGTGCTATTTGATCATGGCATTTTTGCACTGTAATAAACAACAGGAAAGAGGGAAAAGAATGCTGGCTCTCCCGTAATCGAGAGTAGAAGTAAGCATGAAATGGCTACCGGCCAAGCAGATGGGTGCCACCACGTAGGCCTAAAAGCTTACTGGCCGAAATGAACCTGTTTCGAACTGAACCTCGTTGCAAGTCTTGTCTCGGCCAAAGTACCATCGGGTGGCCTGCTCACGCAGCATGGCACCAACTCTCCAAAGAGGCGGCGCAAACCCGCGCCGCGGAGCTCACAGACCGCTGGCCTTGAAAAGAGCACAGGCCACCCTATCTCAGTGCCAAGAGATGAAAATCAAGTGTGCAATGGATTGTATCTGCCTTTCGAACGTCACTATTGGAAATGACAAATAAAAGTTCAGCGTACAAGAAGTCACAGCCTGAGTCATATTGTGAACAAACATTAGGACGAAATCGGAAGCAAGAAATCCAGAGCCCTTCCAATACTATGACGATGGAAGCCAGCGAAGATGTGACTATGGTGGGTCTGCTGTAGTGAATATCGCTATAGTGAATTTATATATTATCCTTATTGACTATATTGAGCGTGTTCGATATTTTCATCACAGAGCAAGGACACCGGCGTCTTGTTTTCTCCCGGTGCGATTGCCAAGCAGTGCGTTTGCTGCGCCAAGTCCGCCCCATCGTCATAGACTAGCGTATGAGCCACAGCGTTCATAGCCGCAGCACACTGCACGGCAGCGTCAGGATCCTGTAGGATCTCTCCCGCTCCTGCTCTCGGCAGCTCATACCCGCATATCCAACGCGGGTAAGAGCCACACGTGATTTCTTTCTTACCTTTCTTTTCTCTTTCTTGCTCTGACTTTATTTCTTACCTTCCTTCCTTCCTTCCTTCCTTCCTTCCTTCCTTCCTTCCTTCCTTCCTTCCTTCCTTCTTTCTTTCTTGTCCCTGGCTCATGCCCGTGTATCCCTGGCTCATACCCGCACATCCAATGCGGGTTTGCACCACGCGTGATTTTATTTTTCGTTAGTCGTGACGTAACTGACGAGCATGTGATGTTATTGATGTCATGACTTATCAGTCATGCTAGTCATCCTTTTTGACGCCTGTCCTAAGACACAACTGGCGGGAAATCGCCACGCATATGCAGCCAAACCACCACGCATATGGAGCCGAAATGCTGATGATGATAGTTTCTTTTCTACACGCGGACACGATCCAGGGGAACTAGCCCTTAAGAGTTTCGCTGTAATATTTTTTACTAACTTGTTTGAGCAGTAACTAGCGTATATAATGCGGTCCCGTACAAGGGGTTGGGGGCCAGAGACCGCATTTTTAATGTTTTGACTCATTGCCCGGATGATATCATTTTGTTTTCGCAATGATGCCCGGATGTTATCGTTTGAGTACCTGGATAACGGCTCTGGCTTCTGGCTCAAGGTCACTTGAGCGTCGCTGACAACAGGAGCTAAAAGCATTTCCTGCTTAAAACGACCATAGTCTACTGGGGGAACCAGGAGGCTGCAATGCCGAGTGAACCTGGTTCAAGACCAACCATGTGACATTTTAGATAGCTGCTTAAGTAGCAGCACACCAAAGTGGGGTTAGTACGTAAGTATGCTAATCACATTAAAACAAAAGAACGCCAGCCGGAGTAGTCTTCTCACTTGCGACACGCTCCAGCGTGACCAGCATTGTGGCGAACCCGACAGGCAGTTAAGTCCGTAGGAGTCTTGGGCTAACGACATACCTACTCCACCCCTCCTTCAATGTAATGACCCGAGCGTCTCACAGCAACGCTCGATACAAAAAAAGAAACTCCACAGAACCATTTAGGCGCCTAAACACACTATAAAATGCAGAGGCAAGTTACAGTCACACTGCATGGTTTCCCACCATCAAAGCGATCAGACAAGCTACGGTTTTGACGAGCCGTGTATGAATGAATGAATGAATGAAAAACTTTATTTAGTGAGCTTTTCAGCGCATGCGCCGGGTGGAAGTGGTTTCCACTTCATGGAAATCCATATGCTGCTCTCGGCCTGGGCCCTGGTTACGAGGCGAAGCTGGTCTTCCAGGGCGGGGCTGGACAGCAAGATCTTCCATCGCTCTCTAAGGGGTTTCATGGCGATCATGTTGGGGTTAGGGTTGATGAGGAGTGGTGGGTGTTGTTGGCTAAACTTGCATTCTGCTATCATGTGTTGGAGTGTACCTGCTCCTGACACACGGAGCATTCTTGCCCGTACTGGCTCGGATACATGCGGTTTAGTATTCGGGAGTGGGTATACTACTCTTTCTGGATCTGCCTATATGTAGTATGCTGCTTCCTCGTTAACTTGAGCTGTGGCTGGGAGAGGCTTTGTCTCCCGTTTCTGTAATACTCCACTATGTCTTCTGCCCCGCCAGCAGCCTGTTGTAAGTCTTTGCTTTGGCCTGCCGTCTGCCGCTATGGTGTGTTGGGTTGTTCTTGGGGAGTGGTTTCCCCTTGATGGCTTCTAGCCAGTAGTCTGATAGTTGTCCTCGCTCCGTCTGTCTCGTCTCCTCCCAGCCGATCTTCTTCTGGACTCTTCTGCTGGCCGTCGTTTGACTTAGGCGATGCTTCTGGCTGGAGAGGTGGCCTTCGATCAGTTCGTCCACCGTGTTATGCAGGTCCAACCTCATGAGTTTGTACGTGGAGGCACTCATCGGAACTCCGATGACATGATTGATTGCTTTTCCTATTATCACGTCGATCTGCTTCCTTTCGACCGTGCTCAGCAGAAGATACGGTGCCACGTACGTAATTCGGGAAACCACGAAGGCCTGTACGAGCCTCAGGGTGTCGTTCTCTTTCATTCCTCTGCGTCTCGTCGCCACTCTGCGGAGCACGTGGAGTATTTGCTTCGTCGTGTGCTTTAGCTTTCTAACAGACGCTTCCGCCTTTGTTTGCTTTTATCGCAAGTCCTAGGATCTTGACAATGGGGCCCGGCACAATGTCTTCTCCGTCTATCACCACCCTAATGTCTTCCTTGAACCTTTTCGACGCTCGCTGCCGGACTACCCTCAGTTCCTACCTTTGTGGCGAGAATCTTAGCATAGAGAAAGAAAAAAAAGTAAAGAGTTGACACTCCCATAGACCCCGGCGGCCCAATCGACTCTAGCGCACCTGGTGATTGGTGAGAGCAACTGGCCTGCGCTTCCCGTTTCGGTTTCACTGGCGCGAATTTTGGAGTACTGTGCGCAACCGACGTTTGGCTATGGCTAAAGTTAATGATTTCAGACCACTTTTCTCCGCCCAAATAGCAATGCTATTGTTTGTCGTTTTGATTTAGCGATTCCCTATTTGTTTTAGCTCAAAACTGTGCGTGCGAATTGAGGTCATGACGTAATCTTTATTCCGACTAAGTTATAATAGAAAGATATGCAGGTAATCATAATTCACTACGGCTTTATTCATCGCGCTTTTCTTTTGGAGCGTTTTAGCTCAAAACTGTGCGTGCGAATTGAGGTCATGACGTAATCTTTATTCCGACTAAGTTATAATAGAAAGATATGCAGGTAATCATAATTCACTACGGCTTTATTCATCGCGCTTTTCTTTTGGAACAAGCGGTCAATCTATATATCAATCAAAGAGACAGAGTACCCGCAATGTTTTTATTCCAAGGCAAGGTAGAGGCTGAGCATATAAAAAGCACAAAATGAGAAGAACATCGCACAGAAATGCAAAGTAGACAACAAATGCATCTAGACTTACAAATAAATTCTAACAAATAGAGTGAGAACACAGACAACGCACACATCGCTAGAGTTGGCAGTAGCCGACAAGCTGGTGAAGAATGACGCACTGGGCAAGTGGTTAAGGATCTATATGGATCTATGGCAAAAACTCAACGCACAAAGTTGATAAAGAAGGAAGAAGTGACGTATACACAGCAATAAAGTCCCGAGTCACGACTCGGGTTAACAGAAGTAATGCACAGAAAAGAAAAAGCGTACAGAAACCACACGACACAATATATCAGAAAAGCAAAAATACAGTGTGTTGGCTGTTCTTAAGAGCAACTTGCCCAAAATGAGAAAAATGTGGTTGATCCCTCTTATATAGGAATCGGTATAGAACACGAAAGTGAAACGTGTCTTCACAGAAGTAGTGTAATGTTTATTGCACATTGATATATAATGTCTATTGGTGTTTTGTGGCTAAAGCGCCCTTAGGCGTTGATGCACCCACGCTGACGCCTGGTGGCACGTCTCCTCCATCACGACTACCAACGTCGATGACCATGAGCAACCGTCGTGCATATGGAAGCTGCACTACGCTGCACACGCTAGCACAACGCGAAAGACGAAGCACGTAACTGACACACTAATACAACGCGCAAGGCAAAGCACGTAACTGAATCGTCACCGAGTCAAATCAGCGCGTACAGCGCGTCGTAATTGCAGCCTCCGCGATCAACTTCAGAAACATTTTCAGAGCTAATTGCGGAGACCACGCTCCGCTGTGCTGAGTACGGTGAACGCCACCTAGGTGGCGTTGGTAGTGCTTCTTGATGCCAGCGTCCCTTCGAATGCTGGCATCGAGGCGTCGTAGTGCTGAGACCACCGAAGCGTTCACTGTCGGTGCGCGTTAGTGTCATAATGCAGTACTTCTCTTTTCTGCTCGTAGGCGGCGGCACCGCCCCAAGCAAGAGCGCGGGTACACGGAGGAGTGTTAGATATATAAGGCGCGTCTGTGTAGCTCTCTTCAAATGCGTTTGTGGCGCAATGGGTTAAACGCTCGGCGATCTATCGCCGCGGACCGAGAGGTCATGGGTTCGATTTCCAAATTTTGCATGTTTGTGGAACTTTTTCTTCTGGTTTCTTTCTTTGTATTATGTTCTATGACGTATTTCCGTGACGGAAATACGTCAGTGAAGTCTTGGTGGACCCCGGCATAAAACACTTTCGTGTTAAAAAAAGCGAACTTGATGCTTCAACGTTGCCTGTTCGTCCTCGGAAAGGTAGGGCAGCTTGCCCACAATGTGAAAGACAGAGTTTATGCTACAACACTTGCAGACCTGTTGCCTCTTCTTATGTGTCGCTCTCATCAAAAACTTAGAGCCCAAGTTACTTGCGTCTGGGCGTTGCTGTGACGCTTCCAAGTTGAAATAGATGGTAGTCATCACTTATCCAAAATTGTGGACCTTAATTGGTGCTACAAAGCGGTATCAGAGGGCTAACAGCCGAAGAAAACCACTTTCGCTCATTATTTTTCAAAAAGGCTGCACACAGTGCATTATCACTGTCATTGTTTTTCACAAAGGCTGTACACAGTGCGTTATCACTGTCATCATTTTTCACAAAGGCTGTACATATTGCGTTATCACTCTCATTTTTTTTCACAAAGGCTGTACATAGTGCATTATCACTGTCATTGTTTTTCACAAAGGCTGTACACAGTGCGTTAACACTCATTTTTTTACAAAGGCTGTACATAGTGCCTTATCACTGTCATTGTTTTTCACAAAGGCTGTACATAGTGCATTATCACGGTCATTGTTTTTCACAAAGGCTGTACAGTGCATTGTCACTGTCATCATTTTTTTACAAAGGCTGTACATAGTGCCTTATCACTGTCATTATTTTTCACAAAGGCTGTACACAGTGCGTTAACACTGTCATTATTTTTCACAAAGGCTGTACACAGTGCGCTATGACTCACAAGCTATGATAATAAAGGGGCAACGTCCGCAACCCCATCAACAGCTGCAGTTTTGGACAATCTTATGAAAAGTTTTGATGGGCGTGGTGAGGAGGTTGACGAGAAGCTAATATACGAAAGGCATGAAAATGTGAACCATGCCCACTTCATACTGTGTTCCTTACCCGCTTGAATATATTTCAACACGCGCTTTTGCTATCGTTATATTACTTGAGCTGGAGAGATAAAGTGCACATAGTGACCGACGACCCACACTAACGTGCAGAGTTCGCCCGCATATGCTACAAAAATACAGAGAGGCTACCAAGCATAATTTCTTTTTAAGGTCATACTCTTCATAGTGGGTAAACAAAAGAATGGACATAACGAAGGAGTGGTTAGTCCCCTTGAACTTGATAGAGGGCCATAATGAGGTCTGATGTAACGAAGTAATGACTATAACAAAGATATTGCAGGATTCGGTTCAACTTGAATGCTTTTGTGTAAAGCAGCCGCTAATTGCTAAGCTTTGAACTTGTCAAGCTGTATACCTGAAATTGAAGACTGGAACCTAACCCTATCTAAGTTTCGGTTCACAAAACGCACATGCCAACATAAACGAACCCGGCAAAACATTTTCAGAAACTTCTCGCGACACCCAGCAGAGCAGAAATGAAAATCGCCAACACTTGAGAGATGGTGATACAAAACATCAGACACTTTCAGGTGATGTGCAGTGGCCTCAATAATGGCAAGAAAGTGACATTCAAGTTGTTGTACGTATTCAAAAGCTGCTTCCGATGGCACAGTTAGATTTCCGAAAAGTTTGCTGGGGACGTGGTATGCTTTGAGCATTGTGAAATACTGATGGGTCCCCTTTAGTGTCTCGCTGTCGTCTATCAATATCTGTGGGCAACTGCAAGTATCACGTGCATTCCGAAGAAAGTATTTGATGAGAAAACCAGCTACATAATATGTAGTGGAGTCATCAATAATATGGGAGTGAATGTTGGTCGCAAGTTCAGAGAGATCGTCTAGAGCGGGAAAGTCGTCAGGCTGTGGCTGTGCACACTCCTCATTATCCACAAGAGACGCACTAGCGAGGGAGAATGGCGAGAGCTCCTGAAGGAGGTCACATTCATCATCCTCGACATTTCCGTATTCTGACAGTTTGAAGAGTTTTCTTATGCAGATGTGCTTCAGGCCACAAATAAATTGTGCTACATTGGGGTTGGTGTTGCAACCTTGCTTTTGCCTTATGTGGCCAAATATGTTCTCCAGAGGATCCTGTTGAAGTCTGCGTGTTAGCAGGTATTCAAAATTGTAATTTTTGGAGAGGTCGTCCCACAGTTGACAAATAGCCTGAATTGTGATTTGCCAACCACGACGGTTTGTGGTTGACGTCTGCCATCAAACGTCCATGATGCAATCCAGGGAGGCTGGCCTCGAAGGAAGTCAATCAGCTCTGAATCCTCTTTCACGATTGCATGCCGGAGCTTTCGCGAAGTTTTCTTTTTACTCGAGCTGTTCAAGGCATCGAAAATCCTGTCCATACGATCACAAAATTGTGCTGTAGTGATGGCCGAGGCAGGCAGCACTTTCGCATACACCAATGCCGTGATAGCAATCGAAACTGATGCACTGAGGACCTGCGTTGCTCTGCTGACCTTCATATTAGAAAAAGGTTTCTGATGAATGTGCCTTTCAGTCAACTTTGGAGCCAATCGCAACCGCAACTCATGTGAGGATTGGTAAAGGCTTACAATGTGGGACCAGTCAACGATGTCATCCCCAATATATAACTTGTGTGCTTGCACATTATTGCGCGTTGTTTTAATTAAATGTGGAACATCAAAGATGAAATATACCCGCTCACCATTAACTTCGAAAAAAGGCTTTGCTACAGTCACTCTTAGTTGGTTAGCGAGACTTACATTTGAACTGCCCTGGTCACAAATGACTGCGGTCGGATAATGCCAAGGGCCTTTGAAGTCGATGACGGTGCTCGGTGAGGCTGCCTCAGCAGTCTTTTGATAGTTTTCCGCTGTGCTGCTACTTTGGCTTGCAGACGTCGAATGGTTTGCTTGTATTTCTTTGATGGAGACCTTGCAGCTGGCACACAGGAAAGCACTGCAATAAACAAAAATTGATTTAAAAGCGAACAGCAACTAATCCCGTACGAGCGCTTTCTTCGCTTCTTTTTTACCCAAGGTGCCCAACTTTCTGTGGTGCAAAGTTTTCGATTCCACAAATTGAAAAAAAAAACATTAACAATGGCACCCTAATAATGAAAATCACTGAGAGCCCACCATCACATTTTATTGGTGCTAGTTTGCTCAGAATGTCCTAAACATAAAATTGCACATTGAAAACAGCTGCAATAACAGCATAATCACCATTTGCTGTAGGGCACTCAGGCGTGGAGCTGTTGGAGGACACATCTTCTGGAGAGTCTTGTGAAGCTTGTTCAGTACCTCGGACACTGCTGTCGGAACAATCTTGCGAGCAGCCTGCGGAAGTCTCTATATCAATAGTCTGTTGAAGTGAACATAAGTGTTGAAGCAAACAGTAAACTCACCAGTCACACATGTTCCCTTTGTGACAACTGAACGACTGCCCAAGGTTTCCTCCAGCAAGACGCAGTCAGCAGGAACTCCTTCACCAGCTACATGGGAGCTGCCACCTGTAGAGGTTTGGTCAACAGTCAACTCAGTTCGAAAAAAAAGACAAGTCGACACTGTACACACCCTGCTCCTCGGGGCACTTCAATGTGTGGGAGCCGCTTTTCGAAGCCTCTGCCGCAGACCCTAAAGAAATGAAACAACAACAATTTGTCAGTAAGAGGCTTAAAATAACAAAAACTGAAGCACATCCACACCTTGCAGTGCGGCTTCTGCAGTCATGTCCCAGTCACTACTTGAAGCGATGCTCAGAGAACCTGCATATATGTGTAGTTGGTACAAGTTACAAAGCTTGTAGCACAGGGAAATTTAAACAGCCCTTTCAAACGCATGAATTGGTAGGTGGAAGAAAAGAGAATGCATCAACAGAGAAACAAGCAATTTGTGGTTTGTGGAATTATCGACAGTGCCAGCTTTCTTTGATACGAGGTATATGTGTACATGTGCATGAAGGCTTCAAGTTAACGTTAAATAGCCCTTCAATGTATTTCAAAACAAGTTGCACAGGTCAATAGCATAAAAGAATGACAGGAATGTAAAGCTGTTAGGAAGGTAATAGCCCACAATTCACAAAATTTAAGACTTTCGAAGTGTTACTTCTACAGCGAGGTTTCTCCATCGGCTACAAATATCTTCCAGGTTAACTGTCACCACTGATTCAAAAGAAGTGGCTGCTATCGCAGATAATTGAGTTTCTGTCAATCACTTACATGGTGCAATTGGTTGCACACTGGGAACAGCCATTCTTGTAAGCCTTGTGTGCCCAGGGTCCATGAAACTTTCAGCAGTAAAATGGTCGCTGCAAACCCTGTACGTTGCGTACAATAGGCTGGCCGGCTTACTCAGGAGATCATCTCGTCCGGCATACTGCATCCATGCTGTCATCCTGCATCGGCAATGAACTATCAGCTGAAGGCGAAGTGCTCGAACAGTGATTTTGTTATTGTTAGCCTCACTGAGCAAGCACGAAAAGTAAGCTTGAAGAGATGCAAACCATACAAAAGCTTTAGCGCACCCGCCGTCCCGTGGTATGCGGAAGAAACTCGTCCCTGGCTTCTTGTGGGTTCTGCCATTGTTCAAGCACCACGAAACACAGCAGTATCTGCCGTAACTTGGACCGCCGGACGGCATGGCATCAGCGCGGTCTGAAAATGTCAGTAAATGCACACCAGGATTTATTCGTGGTCCGAGGCTTCGGGAAACGCGTCGTGAAGCATGCGAGGCCCAGCGACTGCTCCTCAACAGGGAGTTTTCGAGTTTTCGAATAGCGAAAGCAAAGCTTGCGGGCGTAGCGTTGCGGGCTTCACTTAAGGGGAGCCCGCGAGCGTACGACGCGTTCGCCGCTACGCCGCAAGCTTTTCGTACGCTATTCGAAAACTCCCTAATGTTTCGCACCGAGCTCAGCGCACAGCACGCGTCGCCTCGGCTTGACGCCGTGCCCCAGTTTGCTATACTAGGGCGAAATCTTGTACGCGTCCTTGTACGCGTTCCACGATGGGACGGAGGCGTTCCGTTCCATCGAGCCGAACGCGATTCTGCATACGTTGCACAATGTTCACGTCTTGCCGCCGCATACAGCCGCAAACTCTTTTTTAGCAAACCTCGCCGTCCTCACAAGCTCCAGAAAAAGATTACAACTGCGCGAATAAGACACCACGTAAGAAACACAGAAACGCCCACCCACACGAAGCGCAACGCGTGTGGGCGTGTTTATGTTTCTTACATGGCGTCTTATTCGCGCAGTTGTAACCTTTTTCTGATTCAATGACCCAACTAGCCCAACAACATGTAATTCAACAAGCTTCGCTTGAAAACGTACCTCACCTGCTGTCTCACACACGAAAACACCGAAGCAGCCGACGTTGACAAAACCTTCCCGCTGTCATGCCTATGGTCATGCCTGGGCTTGTCGCATGCTGGTATGGCGAGTACTCTCGGCGCGAAATCGTAGATGCTGCTTATGGCAGTGCGGCTGAACAAATGTGGTTGATCCCTCTTATATAGGATTCGGTATAGAACACGAAAGTGAAACGTGTCTTCACAGAAGTAGTGTAATGTTTATTGCACATTGATATATAATGTCTATTGGTGTTTTGTGGCTAAAGCGCCCTTAGGCGTTGATGCACCCACGCTGACGCCTGGTGGCACGTCTCCTCCATCACGACTACCAACGTCGATGACCATGAGCAACCGTCGTGCATATGGAAGCTGCACTACGCTGCACACGCTAGCACAACGCGAAAGACGAAGCACGTAACTGACACACTAATACAACGCGCAAGACAAAGCACGTAACTGAATCGTCACCGAGTCAAATCAGCGCGTACAGCGCGTCGTAATTGCAGCCTCCGCGATCAACTTCAGAAACATTTTCAGAGCTAATTGCGGAGGCCACGCTCCGCTGTGCTGAGTACGGTGAACGCCACCTAGGTGGCGTTGGTAGTGCTTCTTGATGCCAGCGTCCCTTCGAATGCTGGCATCGAGGCGTCGTAGTACTGAGACCACCGAAGCGTTCACTGTCGGTGCGCGTTAAGGCCGGAATACATGGAGCGAATAACCGGCGTCCGAGCGAAGAACTTCGTCGGGCGGCGAACGTCCGACGGCCGGCGTCAAGAAATTTGCCGTCCGCAGCCGATCTGCCTGTCCAAACATTTTCGTCGGGCGAACGCCGCCGCCGGAAGCGTCTAGCGCGCAGCGGTGGACGACAGCCAATCAGGAGGCACTAGTTCCGGTCGCAATGCATGCTGGTGTTTCGCGCGCGCGCGCCTTTTCGCGTCGTCTGCAATCGCGTTGGTGTTGCCGTGTCTGCATGTCTCTGCACCGATTGAGTAGTTCCTAGTATGATCTCTCAGGAATCGCGTTGTATTTGTACATCCCATATCCGCTGATCTGCGAGGAAACAGACAAGCAGTGCAAGCTCTCTACAACAACCTTCAACAGAAATCTTCTGATCTCAGAGGCCACATGCTGTCGTCATGCCTATCTCCCGACTTCCCCGATAGATGGCGTTGGCATCGGATATTTCTTTCGCTAGGCTTAGACGCGTTCGAAACGAGAAGCGATCTCGAAAACTACTCAAGGTTATCCATAATACTCTGTCGTCGAAGCGGCCTGAGACTAAGCGAAAGCCGTTTACGCAGTCATTTGCTTCCAACTAAGTGAATTCTACAAGGACAACGCCAAATTCAGTTCGAAGCGGGCGGCCGGGACCGCCGCCAACACGGCGGCCAACGCGCGGCGGCGTTCGCCGCATGTATTGCAACACAGCAAACATCCTGCGTCGTGTCGCCGCGTCGTTACTTGACGCGTGAAGTTCGTCGAGAAAGTTCGCTCCATGTATCCCGGGCTTTAGTGTCATAATGCAGTACTTCTCTTTTCTGCTCGTAGGCGGCGGCACCGCCCCGAGCAAGAGCGCGGGTACACGGAGGAGTGTTAGATATATAAGGCGCGTCTGTGTAGCTCTCTGCGAATGCGTTTGTGGCGCAATGGGTTAAACGCTCGGCGATCTATCGTCGCGGACCGAGAGGTCGTGGGTTCGATTCCCAAATTTTGCATGTTTGTGGAACTTTTTCTTCTGGTTTCTTTCTTTGTATTATGTTCTATGACGTATTTCCGTGACGGAAATACGTCAGTGAAGTCTTGGTGGACCCCGGAATAAAACACTTTCGTGTTAAAATGTGGTTGATCCCTCTTATATAGGAATCGGTATAGAACACGAAAGTGAAACGTGTCTTCACAGAAGTAGTGTAATGTTTATTGCACATTGATATATAATGTCTATTGGTGTTTTGTGGCTAAAGCGCCCTTAGGCGTTGATGCACCCACGCTGACGCCTGGTGGCACGTCTCCTCCATCACGACTACCAACGTCGATGACCATGAGCAACCGTCGTGCATATGGAAGCTGCACTACGCTGCACACGCTAGCACAACGCGAAAGACGAAGCACGTAACTGACACACTAATACAACGCGCAAGGCAAAGCACGTAACTGAATCGTCACCGAGTCAAATCAGCGCGTACAGCGCGTCGTAATTGCAGCCTCCGCGATCAACTTCAGAAACATTTTCAGAGCTAATTGCGGAGACCACGCTCCGCTGTGCTGAGTACGGTGAACGCCACCTAGGTGGCGTTGGTAGTGCTTCTTGATGCCAGCGTCCCTTCGAATGCTGGCATCGAGGCGTCGTAGTGCTGAGACCACCGAAGCGTTCACTGTCGGTGCGCGTTAGTGTCATAATGCAGTACTTCTCTTTTCTGCTCGTAGGCGGCGGCACCGCCCCAAGCAAGAGCGCGGGTACACGGAGGAGTGTTAGATATATAAGGCGCGTCTGTGTAGCTCTCTTCAAATGCGTTTGTGGCGCAATGGGTTAAACGCTCGGCGATCTGTCGCCGCGGACCGAGAGGTCATGGGTTCGATTTCCAAATTTTGCATGTTTGTGGAACTTTTTCTTCTGGTTTCTTTCTTTGTATTATGTTCTATGACGTATTTCCGTGACGGAAATACGTCAGTGAAGTCTTGGTGGACCCCGGCATAAAACACTTTCGTGTTAAAATAACTACGTAAGGTGCGTTGAATAAATTGTTTTTATGTATAAATAACATGTCAAATATAGGCGCATAATTATTATTTTGTAAAAAACATTCTGTTTAATTGATGATAACTTTTTGTTTTTCGCACTTGCGTCCTCTGGCGTTTGGTGAGAGCACTAGTTTGTTACGTGGTCGTGACGTACTTCCTGAGGCCAGATTTCGCGGAGTGTCCTCTCTTAACTTTTTTTTCTTTCTCTATGATCTTAGGCTGCATCCCTTGGCATATTAGCGCGATAGTGTTTAGGGCCCCATGTCGCAGAAAATCCGGCGTCGGCGTCGGCATTGGCGCCCGCGGCCGAGAAAACCCCAACCACGCAGGCCCTCCGAATACATTTTACCACTGAAGTTGATCACACTTTGTCTTGCATTCTTTACAATGTTATTCCTCGGAATTTTGAGAGTGACAGCCCAAAAACAATTGTCACGAAACAAAACACCAACAGCGCATGCCTTTTATGCTAAATCCTGTCAGGCTGAAATATTAAAGGTGAAAACAATAAAAGAAGGCCGCCCCACGAAAGAGACCGCGTTTCTACTAGAAAGCGCACCTTTTTGCATAGTGTTCACCGTCAGCGTTTCCCGGTAAACATTAGGGTTACATAAGCTGCAGTTGTCAGGAAGTGTGAGAAGCAGTCAAGGATCTTTGAATGCTATCGCGTTCCACTCTTGAAGGCGAAGCTTAAGCGTCCTCCAAATTTTTGTCCACCACTTCCGCCGCCGTCTGCAGCGTGTCTTGCATCCATTCGAGGGATCCAGACTTCGTCGTCCAGAGGGAGACGTCGACGGCGTAGAGCACGTGCCCCAAGCCTTCAATCGCTTCAAGCGCCTTGCGCAGGTTCAGGAGTGCCATGTTGAACAAGAGGGGTGAAAGGATAGAGCCTTTAGGGGTCTCCCTACTGCCCAACTCGATGAGCGGGGACGCTTCCTCCCCAACTCTGATTCTCGCTTTCCGATCTGTTAGAAAGCCCCGTACGTAGTTGTACGCCCGTTCTCCACAGCCAGTGCCCTGGAGGTTGGTCGGGATGCTAATGGGGTAGACGTTGTCAAACGCTACCTTGAGGTCAGGTGCAGCAGAGGCAATGACAGGAGTGGTAGGGGTGGGACGTGGGCGGACGGCAGACTGGATGTCCATGTTGGCAATTTCTTGGCGGACAACAGCTTGAATGAGCGAGATGGTCATGTTGTCGTGCGTATGGGGACAGTGAGAACTTGGAGCCATAGCCTCAAGTTCGCGGCGGATGACCTGTGTCAAGCTTGGCGTGGCAGGCGGATGTGATGCCGGAGGGTCGTTGCAGGAGGAAGTGGCAGCCGTATTGGGAAGTCGGTCGAAGCGTTGTACGATGCGTTTGCTCTTCGCTTGCTCAAAATTCCGGCATTCCTTTATGATGGATTCAACTGTTGAGCAGTTCCTGCAAAGCAGGAGGTTGAACGCATCGTCTGCGATGCCCTTCAAGATGTGTCCAACCCTATCGGCCTCTAGCATGTCCGCGTCCGCTTTACGGCAGAGAGCCACAACGTCTTGAATATACGCGACGTATGATTCGGTTGGTGTCTGGACACGAGACGCTAGCTCTTGCTTGGCCTCCATTTGACGTCCCACAGGCCTTCCGAAAAGATCGCGTAGCATTTCCTTGCAGGAGTCCCAGCTTGTAATTTCGGTTTCATGCGTCTCGAACCATACCTTCGCGGTTCCTCCCAAGTAAGAGATCAGGTTGGCCAGCAAATGTGTGGCATTCCACTTGTTGTGCTTACCGACGCGCTCATACGACGTCAGCCAGTCTTCGACGTCGACCTTGCCAGTGCCAGTGAAGATTCCCGGGTGACGTAGCTGGGTTAGTACCACTTCCGCCGGTGTCTGAGCGGCGGAGGCAGCGTCAGCGTCGGAGGCAGCATCAGTAGCCATAACAGCGGAACCGATGTGACGCCCGCTGCGAAGATCCAGGGCCGGCTTGTGGCGAGATTACCCCGCACCTCCACCAAAATGTTACGGGAAGAAAATATATGTATTTACAATATATACAGAGGGTTGTAGCTCTGTGGCCAGGGTGACACCATCTACCGAGCTCCGAGACACTTCAGCCTCTTCTTCCCCAACCAACGTCATTTTGTCCACAGCGGTACAAACTCGTACGTGACAATATGGCACGTGGCGAGTGCCTCGTAGCCTGTTTCATGACCACTATCACTTTGATCAGCATGAGCACGTCCTGCGTGCTCAGATGCTTTCGGAAACCAAACATGGTGTCTGGTATTTGGTTGGTTCCGTCCAATTGTCTTCGCAGTCTATTTAACACCATGCTTTACATCACCTTGCCCACGCATGACGAGAGTGAGATGGGTCTCAAATTGTCGATGTGCGGGGGTTTTCCCGGTTTTGGAATGAACCTGACCTCCGCCTCCTTCCAGCTGCTTGGCAGTTTGCCGCTCTCCCAGGTCTCATTCGTGTGCCTGAGGAGATCTGCTCTCGCTCTGTCGCTCAAGTTGTTCAATAGTCGGTACGTGATGGCATCTGGCCTCGTAGTGCTCGTCTGGTTGCTCTCTGCTATGGCAATTCTTAGCTCCGGGCCCGTACAGAGGTTGCCCAATTCCTCGTTGGGAAGGCCTCGGTACGGTCCAGGCCGATCCTTGCTCTCATCCGTCTTGCTGTACTTGTTCTTCAAGTCTTCCGTTAATTTCTCCACGTCCCCATTGTAATTGTTCAAGGTCCGAGGACCGAGCCATACTCCTGTTTGTCCCGCTATTGCTTGTCATCGAGTCGATGAGGTGCCTGAGGAGCTGCCACGTTTTGCGGGTGGATAGGATTCCTTGTAGGCCATCGCACAGATCGAGCCAGCTTTCTTCACATAATTCCGCCGCGTACTCTGCCACATTGTCGTTTATTTCCCGTATCTTCATGCGTAACTTCTTGTTGTATCTCTGCCTTTTCCAGCATTTGGTTAGGGTGCTTCTCGCTTCCTACAAGTGTGCCAGTCTGGCGTCTACACGGGGGGTTTGGTGAGTGGTCGCGATCTTTTGCGTGTATTTTTCTACAATGGTGAGCTGATGTTTCTCCCAGGTCTCGTACATCTGTCTTACTGTCCCTTCTTCCTCATTCGATCATTCTTCTTGCTCCTTTCTGAGCATATCCCAATTGGTAATACTCACGGTGCCCGTCTTCGCCTAGAGGTTGGGACCTCTGATTGTGATCCTGATTACGTCGCGGTGCAACCCGATTCGTTCGCACATTTTTCCATGTGGCGTCCAGAGTCCCCATCAGGAGCGAGAGGTCCGGCGTGGTGTCCCTGGTCGTGCTCGTGCCCATGAGGGTGGGAGTGTCGGGCTCGTTGAGTAGGTCCAACTTGTGCTATTCTATCAAATGTGCTAGTTCTCTCCCTCTCTTCGAACAGAACCGGTATCCCCAAGTCGTGTGAGGGGCGTTGAAATACCCCAGTTAGAACAGTGGCCACGAGCCTGCCTTGCTCACTGTGTCCTGTATCGTTCCCACCATGTCTATCCCTTTCTTGGTCGCCCTATAATGCATGTTTAGTATAAACACGGTCTCTGTGTTTCCTATGCCTCGACTGTGCATCCCACGAGGGTGTGTTCGCCTCTAACCGGTATACCGTACGATGAACGGGTACACAAGTGTGCGACACGATGGGACGCTAGCTGCCCTAAACTGACCACTCATGCAAGAAAAGCTAATTGCACATTTTACAAGAAATACCTGGACGTAGGTTCTACATGCACCAGGCTACCTCGCATACAATCATGATTTTAGTAAAACGATCGCTACTTAAAATGGCGTGTACTGTTCTACCTCAAGAACTAAGGTATCAAAATACACGTTCGCAACGTGATCATTCCCGTGTCACAAAAAAAGCAAAGAGTAAGATAAAAAAAGACCAAGCACAAAGCAGCGGTATCCATACCAGCACAGAAAATAAATCGCGCTGTGAAAGAGTAACTTTCTAAGAACAGCGCGTGTTCTTTGAAAGAGTCTACGGCCATCAGAGATGATCACAAAAGTTAATCCACATGTATTTTCCCATATGCGTGACTAAATGTTTCGAAGCAATTGTCTACGGACAGCCTGGGCTCCGCTCGAGATCGCTCAGACGGCTTGGGTTATCCGCGATGTTGACGAAATGTCTCAGACTGGCGAAAGTCCCAAAGTTCAGAGATGGGCAGGCCGTCCGGAAGTTGTCTGCTTCCAGGTCATAAAGGACAGCGCATACTTTCGTATGCGCAAGGCCTTTCGTCAACGAGTCATGGAGTGCCTTGTGCCCTTCGAACACGTAGATTGGCGCCTGGAAAGATAAATTGCCTAGCTGATTGCGCTTGAAGATTATCAAACAATTGCCGTCAGCACCTCCTATGCAAGGTGGGTCCATCACGCTTCCGCAGACATCCGACATAGACGTGGTACCGCGTCGGCCGGTGTCGGGGGAGATGGCCTTGGAAAGGTTTCTGACGACTATGTGTGTTTGGGAAAGCGAGCCCTCGGCCAGGAGAGGGGCGAGGCTGTAGCCAGTGCAGATCTTGTCTAGAGACACAGCGCTGCCACTTAGTGACCGAATTAAAGGTTTGATTGAGCCAAACCAGCCGAAGCAGGGGTTGGCGTTCCGATTTGATTGTGTCATGTCTGCTATGTGCGCTTGCAGGAAAAGCCACTCAACGCGGTCAGCCACCAGCTTCGTCAGGACACTGCTCATTGTCGCGTCCTCTGGGAGCACAACGGCGATCTTACCGCCGCCAACGACAGCGCCAGAGACGCGATACGCGCGCCGAATGGCGTCGACCAACAGAGATAGGGTGCTTTTATCCTCAGGTCGCCCGCACCCGGGCTCAGGCTCGGCCCAGTGGACGACAACGCCGTTCGCGGAGCTGTTTCGCACGATATACATGAGGCTGGAGACAAAGCGTGCCAAGGCACCGGGGTCGCGGCCCAGCCTAGAGAAATACGCGCTCTCCTCCGCATACCCGCCCACGGCCACCATTATCTTGGTGTCCTGAAAGCGAAGCTTGGACAGCTGGTTCCTCCAGTGGTAGAGGCCGACGTCGGTTTGGTCGAAATTCTCGACGCGGCTGTGGACGACACCTGAAGCGCCGACAGCCAGCGACCAGTAGATAATGGAGGTGCAGTAGTCGAGCGGCATGTCGATGAGCGTCATGTAGTTGGCGCGTACCAGACGGGAGATGTTTAAGACGCAGAAGATCTCGTGCTGAGATCGTCGCAGGCCCGTGGGTGAGTAGTTGGTTGAGACCATCGTGACGTTGGCACTCAGGCGCACCGGTCTCAAGCAGCTCGCAGGAACTCCTGTGAAAGGGTCAGGGGTGCTCACCAAAGACGGGGCCCTGCTGGGACGCAACGCTGTTGGCATGCTGCTCGTTGGATGTGCTCCGTGTGGGTTGCCGTTGTCAGTGGAAAAATATGACAGTATTAGCAGTCCGAATGGAAGGCTGAGAGTCGCAACGGCTACGCTGCATATCGCCCACATTTGCAGGAACGTTGGCCGTCCCCGCTTGCGGATCAACGCGGCTTCGTCGACGCCTGACTCTGGCCTCGGAAGCGACGACTCGGCTGGACTTTGTGGTCCACCTTGGTCGGGTACAGCACCCGCTCTCGACACTGGTGTCGCAGGACCACTGGTGGAGCCTCTAGGCGTGAAAACGATAACTTCCGGAGCACCCATGTACATCGGCACTCCCGGGAACCCGTCGTAGCGTTGTGGCTTCGGTGACGCGGCGGTTGAAGCGAGCAGGACCTTGATTTTGGGAGGGCTTTCGGCTATCTCCGGGCTCTCCGGCCTGCTTCTATCTGGTGTCAAGCGCACGCGATACTGGGGCTCCGTGGGTGTTACACCACTTCTGGAGCTTCTGCCAGAACCGTACCATTGGCTTTTCGGCGGGCTTTGTGAGCCACTGTCTCGACTCCACGGCACACAAACAAAAGGTTTGGCAGGAGGGGCTGCAGCTAGTTCCGTCAAACGCCAGGCCTTGCTAGGCGACCTCGAAGCCCATGTGTTCCAGCCGTTGCTGAACGTAGCATTTGTACGACCGTAAGGCCCATGCGATGTGATCTCGGTGGTTTCGGACCATGTCTCGGGGCTCGATTGTTCGTGCTCTTTTTTTAGCGGCTGTAGCCACTGGTGAGGTTTGTAAACGGCGAATCCACTGGCTTCTCCTTTTGATGAAGCTACTGTGACGACGGGCCGGCCTCCATGGTGTTGTCGGGGACTTCGCAGTACTACTGGCGTCAGTAATGGAGAGCTGCTCTGTGCTCTAGACGGTACGTCTGCAGGCGTCTTGTCATGTGCTGCTTTGATCTTCCACTCAGTGTCCATGGGACCTGTCGCTTTAGTCGAAGGCAAACCGTGCAGAAGAGGTTTTCAGAAACCGAGAGGTAGGTGCGGTGGTCGAGGCCAGCTTGCTTGCTTGATCCTCATCCGTGGCGCTTACCCACTACGGGGGTTGGCCAAGAAGCCGGCGGTTAAAGGTTAAAGGGAAGGGGGAGAAGGAAAAAAACTAGACGAAAAAGTGAATCAGGGTAACGTTTATGATAATTTGGAAAGAGATTTACAGATCAGAGACAGAATTAAAATAATTGTAATTGTATATAAACAGCAAAATTGCACGTGCACGCAGTGGTGGATTAACCAAGAATATATATAATATATCGAATATAGTACGAATTTCGCGCAAGCTGATTTTATCTTGCAGTGGACTGAAAACAATATACGTTAGATAAAATCCGCTAGAAAAGCTTGATTTTGTAATCGACTTGATTCAGAGTTGTTCGGAATATTAACGATGCAAACCTATTGCAACTGATACCACTAATACAAAATGCACCAAAGGGCAGCATAATAGGTGAGAAAATTAGTACACGTTTTAATTGTTAGGTCAGAATGACGTTTAAAGAAACTACCGCAGTGGGAAAGCGTGAAAGCCCTCAGTAATTTCGAAATTCGCGGCCATCTCTGCAATCAGATAGTAAATTACCTAGATGGTCGCACAGTCTTCATATCCACGAATGACAGGGAAAGGGGGAAGACACGTGTTGTCCGTGGAGTGCCACAAGGAGGAGTGCACTGCCCGACCCTTCCCAATGCTTTCCCTATTGGCCTTGCCAGAGCAATCCCTGATACAGTACACATCAGTACCTACGCTGATGACATATGCAAATAGCGTCCGCAGTCACGCGACCACAACTTCGTGCAAGCTTGCAGCGAGCTTCGTCTTCAGCGTCTCATACCTGGCAGTTCCAAGGACTGCAAGTGGTCACAGATAACTGTGTCACAGAAACGTCTGTTCACACGGAAGCATATGTGTCCATATCCAATTATTATCGACGACAATGTCATTCCATATGTCACCCACCACCGATACCTCAGCGTTGTCATTGAAAGCGGAGTTTCATGGTCGAAGCATGCCACAATGTTAAAGAAGTTAACTGCACTTGCTTAAGACTTTAGTTAATTCCCTTGTTTTTCATACACCGAATATAACCACCTGATTCGTGGCCAATCCCCCACTGTGGGTATGCGCCACAACCCCTCAGGTCAACAGCAACAACTTAAACGACCTTCGTTTTCTGGCCGGTATGGAGTGGGGCCCGTCAGAACATTCGCTAATCCGGCTGTACCAGGCTCTTTACGTCGGCTACATTCTGTACAGCATACCAGTTATACCAAATATGAGCCCGTCATGTTTCCGTACGCTGAAAGTACCCAGGCACAGATGTTGAGAACAC
Organism: Dermacentor silvarum; assembly: GCF_013339745.2. Lineage (NCBI taxonomy): Eukaryota > Metazoa > Arthropoda > Arachnida > Ixodida > Ixodidae > Dermacentor > Dermacentor silvarum. The sequence goes on from NC_051162.1 coordinate 155,520,660, forward strand.
GTCTAGGGGTTCCGCGTTACACTCCAACTAATGGTACAATTGAGGAAGCTCGCGCCACCCCTATACCTGTGTTTCTACGATGCGAACATCTCGGAGTGATCACATCTTGGATATGGCGCCGTCATCGACGCCATCACTTATCGACGCTTCCCGGCATACGGCCCGATTCCACTTTTTAGGGAGCGGTGGAATGTCAAGTATTCCGCCATATCGTCATACTTTGCCCCCTGCTGGCCTTCCAAATATGACCCATGGGTCTTGTCCAAAATACCCCTATGTCTCTCTATTCACGGTGTAACCTCCTACTGGCCTCCTACAGGGGGCCTCACACATCTGACACTGGAACATATGTCGGAAAAATATGGCTACTCGGTGAATGTATACAGATGGATCGGTCTCGTCGTATACGTCAGCTGCTGCTTTACTAGTGTCTGCACATCGAGTTATTCGGCGGCTTCGTTTGCGTGACAAGACGACATCAACTTTGACGGAACTAGCGGCAATCAGAGAGACAGTTCTCTATATTTCGCGAGAGCCTCCTCAAGTATGGACAGTCTTCAGCTACGTAAATTAGGCTCTGCAGCTACTTACAATTGCAATGAAAGAAAGCTTCTGCATAGTGTTGGCTCGTCAAGCTGCCGAGCTATACACTCTAGTGGAAGAGAAGGACCACCACATTACATTTCAATGTATTCCAACGAACAATGCATGGCAACGAACTGGCCGATGCGGAAGTCAAGAAGGCACTCGAAGAATCAGACCCACTGCTTGCAATTCCTTTTTCGAGAGCGTATGCCAACTGCCTTCTCTCAATTATCACCCGAAAAGCGACAAAAAAACAATGGGACCACCCTGAAAAACACCACAGAGGACTCCTGAACCCTAACATAAAATTTAGGCCGCCACCAAAAATTCAGCGCAGCTGTTCCAGTCTGCTGCACAGACGTAAAAAATTTATATATTTTTTACGTCTGGCTGGGGGTGGTGCTTACACGTGGCTACGTGCACATAACGCGACTCACCTTGGCTCCAGACTGTGAGCTGTGCCATATGCATGAGACTGTAGGACATGTGCTGTATGACTGCCCTCAGTACGTGGAAGAGTGACAAAAGTTGAGTGACGATCTTGCGCGCTTCGACGGACCACCGTTGTTGGAGGACCTTATTTTGGAGGGCCGTGGCCTCCAAAATTTGTAACGATAAATCTCATTTTCAGGCAATTAGGCCTTACTTTACTTTTTAAAAAGTACGGGTCTGGACTGCAGGCTTTCAGTAGACCTAATTGCTTGTCATAAGTTTTGCATCCTCCTTCTGTCGCCATCGTCACCCATCATGTCCCTATTAAGCATGAAATGCTTTTAGCTCCCGTTGTCGGCGACCTTCAAGTGACCTTGAGCCATAAGCCAGAGCCGTTATCCGGGCACTCAAACGAGAACATCCGGGCAACCAGTCAAGACTTCAGAAAGTGTGGTCTCTGGCCCCAACCCTTTGTACAAGACTGCATTACATGCGCTAGTTACTGCCCAAACAAGTTTTAAAAATATTGCTTCCGATTTCTTCCTAATGTTTTTTCATAATATCACTCAAGCTGTAACCTCTTGTACGCTGAAGTTTTATTTGTCATTTCGAATAGCGACGTTCAAAAAAGTTGCAGTGGCTTAGCTCGGCTATGCCAGGGTATACGTAGCGTTAGCAAAGGTTCAGCTGATTATTCTTAGCTTTCCTGGTTGTCTCCTACGCTCAACCGCTATTGCCAGGCAACTACTTCGGGATCCGATGAGTCAAGCTTCTCCGTTCTTCTGCGCTGTTGAGCAGCATTTGCGCTCTCCTTCTCCATGGCTATACCACACTGGCAAACGCCAGTCAGAAGCGCAGCGGCTCCAGCGCAGTGTCAGACGGCGACTGCACAGCGAGCGCGCCGGCGCCAGTGCGTCTACCACGGCTACGACGTCACTCCTCTGGAATGCGCAGACCGGCGGCGCTGGGCATCGAGGCACCCTACGCGCGGCGGCGGCGGAGTGCGCGAGAGGTGCCGGCTCCGGTGGCTCCGGTGCGCAAGCCGTGTGACATCACTGATCCTTGCGCATGCGCAGCACGGCTCTTGATGTGCCGCGCGAAACGGGCTTGGCTAGGCCAGTGTAGCTAACGCTACAAAAGGCAGATACAGGGCACCGCACGCTTGATTGTCGTCTTTTGGCGCTGAGACAGGGTTGCCTGTGTTATTTTCAACGCCAGCAGTCCGCAAGTTGGCCGCACATTTGCAGCCGACCACTTCGACGCCATGCACAGGAAGGAAAAGTAGCGACAGACGCTGAGCGCACAGCCTTGTTGGAAGAAGAAAAGCAGTTGAAGGCGGCTCACCACAGGTAGCAAAAGACCCCCATATGGTAGCTATTTCATGCTTACATCTATACTCGCGATTACGGGAAAGCCAGCAATTTTTTTTTCTTTTTATCTCTGTTTACCACTTGCCCTTCCCCCAACATAGAGTCGCTGGATAGAGGAAAGTACCTCAGGCCAACCTCTCTGCATTTCGTATCATTAAACTTTTAATGTGACAGCAATTTTATGTGCACTCCAGGCGGATTTTATTGCGATAGCAATTATATGGACACTCAAAAGCAGATTTCTGCCGTCGGCGTCGCCGTCGCCGTCGCCGTGAGGTTCCGTATGACGTCAATGGAGATGAAATCGTCGCCGCGCGCCGAACGCTGTATGTGCGAGTGAAAGGGCGCGAGGGGCGCGCGCTTTCACGGGGAGTGAACGCACGGCGAACAAACGCGCGTTCTGCACCGTGCTCGCTTAAGGGCTGCAGAAGTAGGCGTCTCTTTCCTCCTTTACAACCACCATGTATGTAGAGCAAACGCGCCTTCTTCCGACGCGCGAGAGGCCATGGGGGAGGGGGGGGGAGGGAGGGAAGGGAGGCGACGTTTAGCTGCAGCACCAAGTGCCTATTTATATCAGAGGCTCCGGCAACAGTCACCAACGCCGCACGCATTTTGAGCGAACGCGGGCAAAACGCCGACGGTGTCGACAACAGTTCTGCGTGTTGCCGGTGCTGCTGCATGTCCAAGTTTATACAGCTGATAAAGCTAATATCATTACTCCGTATAGCTCTCTACAAATTTGCTATCGCAATTGATGCTTCGCCTTTCAGGTGAAACTGCGACCACTTTTTACCGTCGCCGAAGCCGTGAGGGTCCGCATGAAGTCCAAGGGCGATTAAGTCGTCGCCGCGCGCCGTCTGCTGTTTGTGCGAGTGAAAGCGTGCGAGGGGGAGCCGGCGAGTGCGGTTCATTTTCGTGCGCGCAAAGGAGGGAAGCGGGAAGGAGGCGCGCCGTCTTCCGTCGCGCGCTGGGCTCCAGGGGGAGGGTAGAGAGGGGGCTGGCGCTTTCTTCTTCGGGCGGGCGCGTGCGTCGGCCGGGGGGGGGGGGGGGGGGTGCAACACTTTATTTGCTAGTAGATATAGCGTTTGACCGCTGGCGCCATGCTGCGCCGCTCGCGCGTACCGCGTTTCTAGGTGGTTCCGTTCACCGAGGGCGCTCGAACGCAATCATATGGTTCGCACGAATGCAACACTTCGAAGCGTGGCTGTGGCTGTATAGCTGACCGCTATGGAAATATCTTACGTATCCGTAATAAATACAATGAAAGAAAAAAAAAAGTGGCTGTATAGCTGAGCGGTTACGGCGCTCGCTCCGGGGTCATGCGTACGCGGGTTCGAAACCCACTCGGGCTAGATTTTTTTAAAGACGATAGTCTTTCTTGGGGAACTTAAACGCTGAAAATTTGGTCTGTCTGTTTGTCTGTCTGTCACCCGATTCAGCCACCCGGCCAAAGTTGGACCACTTGCTTACCGCCCACACTACTTAAACTGGTACGGCTGTTCATACTTGTGAACGTTATCGATCGCAAAGTAAATATTACGCATATCTGAGGCGCAACATCACTAGGTAAGTATTAGGAGGTGTGTTCCTTTAATAGAAAATACATAGATACGTAACTCTAAAGACCCTAGTTTCTTAAGCTGCGCTGAAAATGCCATGCTATGCGCGCCGACGAACGACGTTCCCCGACTGCGCGCCGACGAGCGCCCTCTGCCATGGAGGAAGGAAACCCTCTGCACAAGCTCATGTTTCCCGATGTATTGCCAGATGGCGTCCATGTCTCACGCAGCGCCTCCTCAATTTTATCAATGCCAGCCAGATGCGGCCGATTCAACATAAAGGAAGCGCTGTCTGAGGCAGGGCAAAACATAAATGGCCGCTTGATTAAATAATGCGATAAAATGAAATCTGTTCAAACAAACCTCCATTGCATTTATCATGCCAGGACGGAAATGGTACGAGAACAGCATCACGGGTGGCCGCGGATCAGACCAGCACTCATGTAGTACGGCCGGCAGAAGACTATCGTCTTTCGACGACATTTGCAGCGAAGCACGCAGATACGCGGCAATTTTTTCTTAATATCACGCTTTTCCCCTTTTTTTCCTTTCTGTTTGCCAGCGCGGTCGCTTGAACCCCGGTGCCACGGCGGCAGCCGTGGTGCCGGGCGCCGACGCGAAGCGGCGGTCGTTGGGGTGTTGTGGAGCGCAGCGTAGCAACACCCCAAATAAAAAAATACTGCTCCAGTCAGGTAGACTGCTCCCTCCCTTATAGTGAGATTATATTTGGATCATCAAAACAGTGATGCGTTTATAATACCACCGATCCCAACGGCAGGCTAGTCACCACCAGCCCAGCGTTTTCTCCGTCAACGCCTCCTCCGTTCCAACGGCGGCGGGTCGAAACATGGTACGCGCGAGCGGCGCAGCGAGGCGCCAGCGGTCGAGCGCTGTATCTACTAGCAATTGGAAATACGCGGCCGGGGCCGCAAGGCCCTGGGGCGAAGGCAGGGAAGGGGGGGGGGGGGGGCGAGAGAAGCGTTCTACTCTGGCCGGTCCGGGCGATGGCCCGGACCATCTTGAACGCCGCCATTTCAAGATGTCCGCCGCGCGCTGTATTTTCGCGGCTTGAAGGCCCAACCACGGGCATGCATCGGCACGATTCGGTGGGCGCCGACAAGGAAAGGGCACGCAACCACTGGACACTTGTTCTGACGCACGCCGACGCGCGCTCACAGTCTGCTGTAAACTGAGCTTGCAACAATAAGGCAGTGATCTGTATGCTTTTTAGATATAAAAAACACGTTTGAATAATGAATGTACCCCTGACGCAACAGTTCTTTTTTTTACATTTTAAATAACAATAGTGCACAAGATATCGACATCAGCGCTGGCGCTCCCTGCCCGCGTAGTCGTCTGTCTACAATATCATCGCTTTGCTAACACATGCACGACCATGCCATATCGTATCAAAACGGTGTCGTACGATTTAATTTTTAAGAGCTCATTGCACGGCCAGCTACGCAAGAATTCGGTGTGAGGTGTATCACCGAAAAATATTTATTAGAATTACAATAATGCTTGTTGGTGTATGAAATAAAGGCGAAAAAGTGGGTTCTGAGAAAATCGGCAGAAAGAGAATTGAAACACCTGTAGCGCTCACAAATAAACATCTAGAAACACTAAAATTTGCCACAATCGTAGCTTGTCTCCTCCCGATTCTTGTTTATGTCTAATCTTGCCCATGCAGCAATTTTCTAGGTTGCTTTGAAGCATCAACACCGCATCGGGAGGCTTTCACAGTGAGCGGCATTGAGTGTATTGCTAGAAAAGTTTTCACTGCCATCTTCTATAGTAACTGGTTTCAACATGCCAAGGCTGTCTTTCTCGACAACAATGAAATGACATAGCGTCATATACTACAAACTTGAGAATCGCAAGATTTTAGTAGGTTCTTCCACTGGCCTTTGATAAGTAGTGCTATTCAAGCATGTATTTAGTTGAATATATGGGGCAGCTTAGCTGCATAATAACAATATATATATATATATATATATATATATATATATATATGCCACCAGGTCACGAGCTGCGGCGAGCGCGAGCCAGTATTCGGGCAAGGAGAGAAGTAGAAGAGGTTTTTCGTTTTTTGGGGTCAGCCATCTTCCTGGCTAGTGCTCGTCTCTGCCGGTGCAGTACTTCTGGCTCTGAAGGCCTTCTCCTGCACGTGACAATATATATAAACAGGTTATTATCACAATTTCACAATGTAACCAAAAAAATTAACGTAGCTTGTACTGGAGGCGCAATGCTAAAGAGACAGCGGAGCTGATGGGCACCTAGCTAGTCCTGACTTTTGGGCTAGGCTAAGCACTACCAAGTCATCCCCAGCATTTTCCGGAGTTTATTGATGACTAATAGATTATCGATTAGCTATTGATTCACTATCGCAAGGTATTGGCAACGTATTTGGGCTAGGCTAAGCATACCCAAATACGTTGCCAATATCTTGCGATAGTGAATCAATAGCTAATCGATAATCGATCAATAATAAATAAATTCTGGAAAATGCTGGGGATGATTTGGTAGTGCTTAGCGTTACCAAGTCATCCCCAGCATGGGTTGGAGTGCATACGGGTTGGAGTGCACACGGCAGGCATTGCCAAATCCTGACTGGAAGCTTACCACTGTCGTTGAAAAGAAAAGTGTGCAATCATTGCATTCTACCGGTGCTAACATATGGGGTAGAAACTTAGATGTTAACAAAGATGCTCGAGAACTAGTTAAGGACCGCACAAAGAGCGATCGAACGAAAAATTTTAGGAATAACGTTAAGAGACAGGAAGAGAGCAGTGTGAACCAGAGAACAAACGGGGATAGCCGATATATTAAGCGGCTTAGCTAGACTTATCCATGCTTAGCTTCGCCAGTTCATTCACGGCTCAGCTTCGCTTGTTCACATTTTCTGTTCGCGAATCACGGACTAACGGCCGGCTTAAACAACTCCACTGTTAAAATTGGAGGACGCTTAAGCTTCGCCTTTAAGCGGAACGCGATGGCGTAAGCGGGCCCCTTCACTTTTAAACACAAATGCATTGCTGGGAAAACGTTTTTCCGGGGGCAATAGAAGACGTCTTATATCAAAATGTGAAGGCCCTAGGACCTTTTCATATTATTATTATTAGTATTCCCGGAACGCTTACAGGTTTTTTTAGGGAGGTTGTCTCCACTCTGCGCTTCCTAAGCGTACGGTTTTCAAAGGATTGTCTGAATTCTGTCCAAATAAAAAAGCTGCATAGGGATCTGTGCTACCCTGAATTTCCTGTTCCTTTATATAGATCCCTTTACAGAGGTAGCCAGGGCCAGAATGTACTAAAAAGGGTAAAGTGTATGCAAATTGCACCAGGGGTAAAAACGTTTTTTTTTTTTTTTTTAAGTTCATACACGAACGGTTTCAGTAAAGACAGTTTCGAAAGAAATTTGTTTTTTGTTTTTTTTTTGTAGCGTGGGGAACACATTGCGTAATGTGTAAACAGCCCGAGACAATTCACCACGTTTTCCTGCATTGTTGGGAAGTAGTGTTCTTTTGGGATGTTTTACAAAGGGCAGTTAAAAAAGAACTCCCTCTGGTTCCCCACGGTATCAGATACCTAGCGATAGAAAACGACGATGGGCTTCCTTTTTATCTGATACTGCTCGTTGGCCTTCACAGCCTCTGGCGCTCCAGAATGGCTGGTTATTACTGTGACCCAGACACACCACCTGCGCGAATGTACTTCCGAGAGAGTATGAACGCCTTTCTGGAGGTGCAGAAAGCGCATGAATTCCCCCCGGAATGGTTGTCGAGGTTAGAACCCTTGACAAAATCAAGAGAATTTTCATGTGATTGCAATCATGCTGTTTGGTAAATATTACATATGCTTTTCACGTGCTAGTTCTTTCAACGCGGGTGTTGATAAATGAGTGAACTTTGCAAGTGAGACAATAAAGAAAAACGCGAAAGACGAAGCACGTAACTGACACACTAATACAACGCGCAAGACAAAGCACGTAACTGAATCGTCACCGAGTCAAATCAGCGCGTACAGCGCGTCGTAATTGCAGCCTCCGCGATCAACTTCAGAAACATTTTCAGAGCTAATTGCGGAGGCCATGCTCCGCTGTGCTGAGTACGGTGAACGCCACTACCAACGCCACCTAGCAACGCCACCTAGGTGGCGTTGGTAGTGCTTCTTGATGCCAGCGTCCCTTCGAATGCTGGCATCGAGGCGTCGTAGTGGTGAGACCACCGAAGCGTTCACTGTCGGTGCGTGTTAGTGTCATAATGCAGTACTTCTCTTTTCTGCTCGTAGGCGGCGGCACCGCCCCGAACAAGAGCGCGGGTACACGGAGGAGTGTTAGATATATAAGGCGCGTCTGTGTAGCTCTCTGCAAATGCGTTTGTGGCGCAATGGGTTAAACGCTCGGCGATCTATCGTCGCGGACCGAGAGGTCGTGGGTGGGTGAGTAGCGTAGTGGGTATGACGCTCGCCTTCGGACCGTGAGTACCTGGGATTAAATCCCGCCTCACCGAAAATGTTTATAATGTTTTTTTTTCTTTATCTCTCTCTTTCTTTCTTTATCTCTTTCTTTCTCCCTTCCTTTTTTCTCTATTATTCTTTCTCTCTTTCTTTCTATCTCTCCTTTTTTCTCTCTATTTCTTTCTCTGTCTCTCTTTCTTTCTTTCTCTCTCTCTCATTTTCTCTTTCTCTCGCCCATAGTAACTTGTGTTAATGTCGTCGCGTACAATTCAACCGTATGGTTCCCATAAATGCATGTTCTGCAAGCGTGGGTGAATAGCGCCGTGGTTATGACGCTCTCCTTCCAACCCTGGGTACCCGGTTTCGAATTCCGCCTCGACAATGAAGTTTATTTGTTTTTTTTCTCACTCTCTATCTGTCTCTTTCCCTCTCTGCACCTCCTCTCCTCCTATGCTCTGCTTTCACGCCCTCCCAGCTCGGCGATACTGTGCACGACAACGAGCGAGGCTTTAACAGCTCCGCTTTAAAAATCACGCGCCGTTTGACTGTTGTGAAGGTTGATTACCAGCGAAGCAGTTTAGCACACGACATAGAGGTGAAACAGAATTTAGATCAAAGGTATATATGAGCAAATTTTATTTCTCTAGAGTGGTAACGGCGGTCACCCGGAAGAAAGACACACGCACGCACACTTTAATTTTGATCGGCAGTCTTGATCGGCGGCATACATTCGCGTGGAGGATTACCGCCACCTCGGGGATCGAGCCGGACGCAACCAGACACGCGTGACGGGACAGCCACGCCAGGTGAGCGGAAGGAAACTAGGCATGCAAGCGCTTGGAACGACGACAAAGAAAGGGCGATGCGAGCGTACACATGGCCGACGTGGGTCACACAGCGACAAATCTTTGAGAAACTCTTTATTATCAACCTGAGAGTCTACACATCTTGAAAATGGTGCCTTTTGGTAACTAATCTACTGAAAATGCATATTCAAGTGATAAGATAAGCTTTTGCATAGAATGAAGCGATTTTGCATCAAATTCGGGAGCCCAGTTTTTCCACGCGCTGATTTCGTAACGGACACGAAAAATCCACGGAAACCTAGCCATAGACAGCTTTGCTATAATGATAGTGACGTTTCACTTCGTGAACGCGCGTTATGCGCAAGCGTATGGGTGCTGTTCCGGAGCTTCTGCCGTCTTGCCTGATACACCCGCGTTGTCACAAGCCGCCTAGCACGTGTTCTTCGAGAGTATCGTTAGGCATCCCTAGCCCGCGCCTTTTGCCGGTCTTCCTCAGCTTGTACCCGGCACTTGTCGATGACTTACGGATCAGTCAACTCGCCCTCCGCCTGCCATCGCTTGCGTTGCTTATCCATCCTTCTCCCTCGGCATTCGTCCTGTCGATCGCCAGGCGAACCCGGTACACCCATAGCGCACACACGTGGCAACTGCAAGAGGTGAACCCAGTGCGCCTCCGCCTACCCCCCTTCTCGGCGACGCTCCGCCTACTTCCTCGCTGCGCGCTCCTCCACTCCACCTTCAGACTCCCTCCTTCTCCAGCGAAAAGAGAGAGAGACCAAAAGAAGGAAATCAAACGTCATTTCCTTCTTTTGATCACTCCCTCTCTCGCTTCCCTCTCCCAGCTCGGCAGCCTCCGACTTAATCTCGCCGATTTCGCAGACGGGGCATGTACGCATGCGCTTAAGAACGTGCGTCGTATGCAACTGAGAGTTCATAAAAATACAAAGTTCTGATATAGCGAAGCATGTGAAAAGGTTCGCGTATTGCGAAAGAACAGCGCCGGATACATTGACGGCGTTTGCAAATCCTTGGATATATATAGATCTAGGGCAGCCGCAAAACAGACCCCGAAGGACTTCCGAAGGGTCTAAGTACCCTCTTTTACAGCTTTACAGCCTACAATGTACGAATGCCTTTAACTGACATACATCTGCCCAGGTTTACTTATGACACTTTTGCTTCTTTGAACTTCAGCCCTGCCTTGGTCAGACGATGTGAATGCTTTCATCAGCCGATGCGACAGACGGCTCCGACTGTCCCACCCTTCAACACTATGGCTATCGAGCGTCTTCTTTTTCCATGGCAGCATACTGTGAGGCCGAATCTTTATTATTCCTTTTAATCGGCAGATGTGCCGCAAGGCATGTGTGTAAGAAAACATGAACAAAAAGGGACACCAAATTAACGCATGCAGATTTCTGTGATGCAGCGAAACCCCTGCAGAGTAGCATGCATATAGGCTATTTAGAGCCAGTGAAACACACTGTCGTCCATAAAGCGTTTTATCTATATTTAATATGTATCCCAAAAACCCTCCCCGAAAAAAAAATAGTTTTCGTCGTGCATCGTGGACGATGGCAAAAACAATGTACACGCGTATCCAAGTTAATCGTATGGAGTAGTCTGTGGAGTCGAAGCCACAGGCACGTTGGTCTTCGCACGGGTCTGGCGACTAATTCACAGGTGCTTGCAAATGGTTCGGCAGTAGTGGAAGCTTCCCCGGTCATGGTCTGTATTGATACACGCTGCACGAAAAGGAGACAAGAAGGAACTTCAGCAACCCGAATTACGTTCGCCACACAGCTCTCCACCGGCCTCACTGCCGATGAATCTACAAATCCCGACGTCATAGTTCGCGGGCAGACCGAGTTTCACTATACGCCACCGCTGCCGCAAAGCATCTCGGTAGTAGTAGTACTTAGCGAGTTGAACAACAACTGTGTTAAGAAGTTTGTTGTGCTTGTAACATGACAAACCCGCGCTTTGATCAAGAAGTAGTGGGGCGAGAATCATTATGATTATTTTTATGGGCATTCCCTTAAAAAGAACGGGGCGGCGACAAATCGTCGCCTAGCCTGCTTCAGCAAATCCGGTTTTACTACATCACATCAGCGCTAATCGCGACGGCTTGTGACACTGACGTCGACAAGGACACACCGAATTGCAACTGCAACGACCATGTTCTACCATCTGCTGCTGCAAAGGCGTCGATAGCAGCAATGATTAGAGTAAGCATGATTTGTTAATTCCCTCTCTGTCCGAACAATGGCGCAACATACAAGCGTTTCTTATGCGTGACGGTTGAAGAAAGCGGCACAATATGGCGTTACCAGCGCTACTGCCGCCACGCAGTCAGCACAACCAATACTAAGACTATGGCTGCTGCCGTCCATGTCTCCGATGTTCCGGCCCTTCGTAAACGTTAAATCGTTTACGGACAAGCTAACAAATCGTGTCAGAGTTTTAGCTGATGCGTCTAACATATTGACCTTTATAGAATAACGGATTGCTGGAAATCTTCGTGGCGCCATCTTGCAGAGCAAATTTTAACCAGATAGTATACGGGGCTGTTATTGCACGACCTATCTCATGCTACTCAGCTACTCGTGTAAGGCGCCGGCAGAGACGTAATCGTCAACATGCAGTTCGTTTTCGTCTTCCGGCGACGAGAACGCCCACGTAACAGGAAGAAACGTTTCTAACGCATTCTTGTTTGACAAGTCATTACAAGATGTCGCTACCATACTTGCTACCGGAAAACACGTCTGCACTATAACGCGGCATTTCCTGAAGATTGGTGCATGTACGGACGATCGAGCTCAACCTCTCTATTATGCGTAAGGGAAGTTCTGTCAACACGGGCGCTATACAAGGCGGCGGCAGATGCACGCTCATTGGCGCTCTTTATTCTGGCATGTTGTGACGTCAGAGCACCCACCGAGCGTCCGCAGGAGGCACCAGTCACAGCACTGGCACTTGCTCTCGAACCAGGGTATCCGCGAGGTGCAGGTTATGGCCTCCTCCGCTTCGCACCAGGAGCCCAGGCATATCGCAGAGCCCAGGCAGGACTTGAACTTGGCTGCGTACGCGTAGTCGCCATGCACGTGGTCAGTGTTCTAACGCCATGTAACTCTAGGTTCCTTGCGGAACATTCTGTAGCCCTATTGGCTCGCTATACACATCATTAAGTCACGCTTTGTCCTTTAATTAGGCAAAATTAATTTAATTAGCAAAATAATTAGGCAATTTAGGTATTCAAAATTCTGAATACGAATCGAATGCTCTTGGCTATTGAGCCTGGCAAATCACTTTCAAGTTGTATATTTTTCGTTCCTGCTTTAATAAAAGCGATACCAAGACTTTTAGTACAATCTACAGGTAGACAGCCCGATGCAGTTAAGTGGTGAGTGTTCCTAAGGATCATACTGCCGGATGCACCGGTAGTAGCACTGTCGTGCAAAAGCGGCGCATTTTTGCGCTGAAGCACCAATTCCTGAGCTAACGCATGGAGCAGATAACTTTTCATCCATTTTCATTGTCCTTTTCTTTACTATTTCAGCATTCCAACTAAACGTAACCAATTTAACCCCGCAATCTTTCTGGCTTCATTGCACGTTTCTTGGTATGATCTTAAGACCAGCAAAAAATATAAGCCCCGCGGACCCCTTCCATCATTCCCCTTGAACACCTCCAGTCATTCAAAAGGGTACCTCGCCTTTGGGCAGCTTACGAATTCGTTGTCTTGATTGAACCAAATTTCGCCAATTTCAGCATGTTTGCTTCGGTGGCGTAACCAGAAATGTTTACAGCGCAGTTCAGGCTCCCTTTCCTGCGTCGAGAAATGAGAGCGAACGCGGAGCGCGGTGGGCGATGAAAGACGACGAGGGCGAGGAGGAAGGTGGAGGGTACAGCGATATCATGAGGCCGAAAGCGGAGGAGGAGGGTATGGCGGAGCGTGACAAGAAAAGCGTTGTGCCGCGCAAGACAGACCACGGCGACGATGGCTGCGGCATGGCGCCAGAGTAGCGCGCGTCGTTAAGCCCCAACCACAGGCATGCGTCGGCACGCTTCAGCGCGCGCCGACAAGCGAACGCGTCGCTTCGCGGCGGCTGGAGGAAAAGGGCGCGCAACCACAAGAGAATAGCTCTGACGCGTGCCGGCACTCGGTCATCGGCTGCGGTGCACTGTTGCTTGACCGTCCAAATGCGGCCTAAAACAGCCTTCTGTAAACTGAGCTTGAAACAATAAGTTAGTGATCTGAATGCTATTTTAGATATAAAAAAACACGTTTCATTAATGAATGTACGCCTGCCGCAACGGTTTCCTTGAAGTAACATAACTGCACAAGCCATCGACATCAGCGATTGCGTTCGCGTTGTCGCCTGCAAGATCACTGAGCTCTCGTACGATCTCTCTCTTTTATTTCTTTTTTTTTGTAGCTCGTTTCACAGACAACTATGTAAGAATTACCTAAGAACTACGTAGGAACTACGCAAAGTATCAGTGAAAAATCTGTAGTATAGATATAATTATGCTTGTTGGTGCATGAATGAAACACGTAAGTGGGTTCTGAGAAAATCAGCAAAAAATTGAAACACTTGTGGCGTTCACAAAGAGACAATTAGAACAGCCAAAATTTACCAGTTTCGTAGCTTGCCTCCTGATTCTTGTTTCTTTCTAATCTTTCCCATGGAACATTAAATTTTTCTAGGTTGTTTTTAAGCATCAACACCGCATCGGGAGGCCTTGAAGCACTTATTCGTACTCTTGAAGCACTTATTCAAATGTATGGGGCAGCTCATTTGCATAATATGAAATAAAATATATGTAAACAGGTTATTTTTAAAATTTATACACTTCAAGTCGCCACAAAAAAAAGAAATACCAGTTTGTTTATTGTTTTCAGCGTACAATGATGTTTTGATTGAGAAAGACGTTCAATTTGTTTTGTGAGGCATGTAACAATTGCTGTGCCATATTATTTTATTGCACAACACTGGACATGGCCGCCAACCATTATTAAACCCCAGAATAAATTAATGGCACAATGCATATGATCAAGCAAACAGCATTTTATCACACCTAATGGATGCTTTAAAAAACTGTCACACTATAATAATATTGCACAAAAGCTACTGAACTAAACTAATATACTAGTACATATTTAAAGATCAATTTCATATTACAGTAACAATAACCAATCAATCAAATGTTTATTATAGGGCCCAGAAACAGCTAGAGGGCCTCTGACTGGTGCACTTAAAAAGCAATATGCGAGACAGAATGTAGAGAACACAAATGTGGAAGACAAAGCAATGCTAGATAGAGAAACATATAAGGAAAAAGAAAACAATGAATCGTAAACTGCAGTTAATCATACAACATGATTATCTACATATATACAATACATAGGAAATGAACCCTGAAATATGTCAATGCAGGCACAATTCTTATGTTTTTTGGAGTCGAGCCATATGTAGGACAGTATCTAATGGAACAAGGCCAGGCAGAGAATGCGGAATGTTACCTGGTATGCTGTCGCAGCACGAAAAATTGCGAAGCTTTGGGAAAGTATAAGGCCATGGACCACGTTATACAGGAACGAAAAGGCATGATTGAATAAGTCTTGGATGAGTGACTAACAACTTTATTAATCGAAGGGGTGAGGTTTAAGAGAGGCTAGAGGTGGTAGTTGAGGTACATTTGAGAGTGCTGGGCTATGGTCGCCAGAATGGCAAAAGTGGTGCATGAAGACAGATATCAATTTATTCTGGATGCATTCAGTGAGGTCAGAATTAGATTTGCACGTTCTACCTCAATCTACAGAGACATACTCTAGTAGTGGAAGGCACACAGCAGCATACGATTTCAGAAACAGAACAGGTGAGTGGTCATCATGCAATATACGACATACAATTCCAAGAGCGTGAAGGGCACGTTGTGCATATTTAATGTGTGAACAGAAGCTTAGTGTTTTGTTGAAGTACACATCAAGATATTTGATTTCAACGACCCTGGGCAGTGGAGCATCCCGAAAGGCGTATGAAAATTGTACATGGTGTGTTTTGCGCGTGTAACTTAATACCATAGTTTTGGAAGCATTTAAGAGTACATACCATTATTGTTTCTGCACCAGCTTGAGAGTGATAAAATGTCTTTTTGGAGGCCAGAGCAGTCGCGAACACTGTTGACAGTCTTTAATATCCTTAAGTCGTCTGCATACTAAGCCATGCTGTCCGTCTATTAAATGTTCTTAGCACTAACAGAAAGCAGGGAATGCAATACTGATTCAAACACTTTTGACTCAATGCAGCAGATAGATATAGGCTGGTAGTTAGTAACTGCACTCGCAGCACCCGATTTGTGAACGGGCAATATCCATGCTATCTTCCAAGATGCTTGGGACAACAGGGACGCTTCTATACGTCTTAAGCAGTGTGGGAGGAGTACCATAACACCACAAGAAAGGGAAGGTTTGAGGCACTTCATTCACTTGAAAACAAGGTCTTCATTGACTGATAGCATACACACTGTGCCAGGCTGAGAAGGAAGGTTACTTGAAGCATCCTTTACACCAGCGTTTTGACAGTCGTTGTCTACGGTCATTCAGTGTGATCTATTCATGTTTGCTTGTGTGCGCTGACACCACGCTTGTTAATTCAGTTAGTAAGCGAATGTGTCCAAGTTTATGCAGCCGATAAAACAACTATCCCTACTCCAAATAGCTCTCTACTAATTTGCTATCGAAATTGATGCTTCGCCTTTCGGGCGAAACTGCGACATTTTTTGATGTCATGACCTATCAGTCATGTTAGTCATCCTTTTTGACGCCTGTCCTAAGACACAAATGGCGGGAAATCGCCACGCATATGGAGCCGGAATGCTGAGGATGATAGTTCTTTTTCTACACGCGGACATGACCCAGGGGAACTAGGCCTCAGCAGCTTCGCTGTAATATTTTTTACTAACTTGTTTGAGCAGTAACTAGCGTGTGTAATGCGGCCCCGTACAAGGGTGTGAGGGCCAGAGACCGCATTTGTAATGTTGTGACTCCTTGCCCGGATGATATCATTTTGTTCTCGCAATGATGCCCGCATGTTATCGTTCGAGTACCCGGATAACGGCTCTGGTTTCTTGCTCAAGGTCACGTCAAGGCCGCTGACAACGGGAGCTAAAAGCATTTCATGCTTAAAACGACTATAGTCTATCTGGGTAGACCATGAGGCTGCACTGCAGAGTGAACCTGGTTCAAGTCCAACCATGTGACATTTTAGATAGCCGCTTAAGTAGCAGCACACCAAAGTGGGGTTAGTACGCTAAGTGTGCTAATCACATTAAAACAAAAGAACGCCAGCCGGAGTAGTCTTCTCACTTGCGGCACGCTCCCCGACAGGCAGCTAAGTCCGTAGGAGTCTTATGCTAACGACATACCCACCCCACCCCTCCTTCAAGGTGATGACCCGATCGTCTCATAGCAACGCTCGACACAGAAAAAAGAAACTCGACAGAACCAATTAGGCGCCTAAACCACTGACATCCACTAAAATGGCTGGACGGCGCACCCCCTTCGGCCGCGGCGGGAGCTCGTGAGGCTACCGGAAGTTCCCCTGCATGTCCCGGAAGCCGGCGTCTGCTGCGGTTCTTAAGCAAGAAAATGAAGTATTTTTGGGCTGCCGCAGTCCTCGTGATTGCACATTTTTGCGTATTTCTTAAATATCACATGCTCACTGTCCTTAGAGTAGGACAACATAGCATGCAGCAGCCACAAACACAACGAAAGTTTGGCTGATTGCGCGTTTTAAGACAAATAGATTCCCACACTAGAGTGACATATTTTTGAATTGTGCTTTTCTGCCAGTGACTTTCACGCTTGCTAGCATGGTTTTGCAATGCGATATTTCTTTATTTTACAAAATGGCTAGTCATCACATGTTTACGATGACGTACACTCGCAGGACAGTGTATGCCGTTTCATATTTGCGTACCGTTGAAAGGTTTCACAAACGCCACCCTCTCTGTCCTAAAGTGCACATGGAAATGTAAGGCAGATATTTACAGCGCAAAATCGACAACTGCCAGCACTCCATTTCTCTAAAGCGAACAGTGTAAAGAGCTGCTCTTAAATGAACGTAACCGGACGCGCGGCCAATGCGCTCCGACGCGCACAGCGACTGATGACGCTCGCCCGCGTACCGATAACGTCGGACTATAAACGCGCCTTAATGCTCTTTTGTTGTTTGACCTCTAGCTCTCAAGGTGAAAACTGTTGAGTCGCCGACGGCTCCCCGAGGTAACGTAATGAAGCTTTCGCTTCAAAAAGATGAAGTGTACCACATTAAGCTCTAATGGGATTACCGAGAACAATGTACAGTAAACTAAGTCATTTAGGAAACGCAACGACATTGAGGTCTATTTTATGGTGATCGATTAAAATATATCCACTTATCGTAACAGCCTTGACCAAACTGGAACTGACACCGCAAGTTGTTGAATTGCTGATATACAACAACGGCTAAGTTGGAACCTGAGCACTATGTTTGCCTATATAGCTCATACAGGACAAGCCCCTTCAGTGCTGTATAATAGTTACCCTTCACTTTCTGCTGATAATGAGGTGGGCATATGTTAAACCACCGAAGAACACTACACATTCCTATGGAACCGGACAACAATGACAGAACAGAACAGTGCGTTTATTTATGTCATAGCCTTGAGCTGTCCCAAACAGCGTTGGGACGGCATCGTCCCGAAGACGGGTTCTTACACCCGAGCGGTCGAAACAAGACTCTGTAAAATGGTCGCTGCAAAGCCTGCTGCCTGTAGTTGGCTGCCATTTGTCCCTTTTGAGGTTAATCACCTATTGCTGGAAGTTTTGCTGCTTCGAGCGTGGAAAACTGCATGACAAAGGCCAAACTGCTTTAACACGCCTCACTCAGGAAAGCGAAGCTGCTTCCTCGTATAATGCGCAAAAATGAAGGCAATTTCGGGGTACTTACGCATGAAATGTCTTCCCTGAAGACATTTCTGGTCGGGTCGTGCAGTTCACTGCACAACACGGTGAAATTTCTTCAAAAAATCGAAAAAAGACACTATCCCATCAGCAGCAATCGACTGTCCGTGGCGCTCGCTTCCGGGACAAGGGCATCGACTTCCGGCGGCTTCACGTGCGCGCGTGCGAAGCGCCATCCAGCATCCCCTAGTGGGGATCAGTGGCCTAAACACACTATAAAATGCAGAGGCAAGTTACAGTCACACTGCATGGTTTCCCCACCATCAAAGCGATCAGACAAGGTACGGTTTTGACGAGCCATGTATGAATGAATGAAAAACTTTATTTATTGAGCTTTTCAGCGCATGCGCCGGATGGAAGTGGTTCCCGCTTCACGGAAATCCATATGCTGTTCTCGCCGCCTGGGCCCTGGTTACGAGCCGAAGCTGGTCTTCCAGGGCGGGGCTGGACTGCAAGATCTTCCATCGCTCTCTAAGGGGTTTCATGGAGATCATGTTGGGGTTAGGGTTGATGAGGAGTGGTCGGTGTTGTTGGCTAAACTTGCATTCTGCTATCATGTGTTGGAGTGTACCTGGCTCCTGACACTCGGGGCATTCTTGCCCGTACTGGCTCGGGTACATGCGGTTTAGCATTCGGGGGTGGGTATACAACTCTGTCTGGAGCTGCCTGTATGTAGTCTGCTGCTCCCTCGTTAACTTGAGGTGTGGCTCGGAGAGGCTCTGTCTCCCGTTTCTGTATTACTCCACTTTGTCTTTGTGCGTGACCAGCGGTTGGCTCTTTGCGTTCTCCTCTTCCCTCTCCGCGGCTGTGGCCCGGTGTGACACCGCTCGGGCCTGTTGGTGGGCAAACTTGTTGCCCTCCACTGCGGAGTGGGCCGGAACCCAGATTAATTCCATCTCTTCCCCTTTCGGAGTTCTTTGCCTTTGAGTGCCTGAACCACCAACCAGGACTGAAGTTCAGTAATGTGGAAAGTTGGGTGAGTTGGTGAATAATCATCATACCGTAATGGTGAAGCAGCGCACTGACCAGGATAAAGTGGAGAGACACAAGAATGCACGACACTCGGTGCACTCGCAACTATTTTATTTTAGAACGAATACTTCATCTTTATATACCCGCGCACCCTCCGACGTCAGTGATGTGCAACGCCAGATTAACAGCATTTTTACAAAACATATACCCGCGCACACTCGGGCGTCAAAGACAGGCAACATATCTTACACGCTGTCCCTAACACATTCATTTTTACAAATTTAATCTAGTGAGGTCGCCTTCTTGGAAGGTCACTAGAATAAAAAAATGTCACAGTTTCGCCCTAAGGGCGAAGCAATGAATGCGATAGCAACACAGCAATGCCATACGAAGTAAGGTGAGCGGCTTTGGTAGCAATATGAATTGTAGTAAACATGAGCTGATTAAGTAAGCAGGTGTGCTGCGGCGTAAGTAGGCCGACGTGAAGAGAGACTCGATGACCACGAGAAGGCGCGTGTGCAACGGTGGTGTTGATGAGAAGCGCTTCCCGTGGGCAGCGCGTGCGAAGGGACACACATGTAGTGCTGCACTGCCAATCCGGGCAGCATTGCATGTGTAGCGTGCGTTGGAAAATGTGGCCCGACTATTACTAACTGAATGAACAAGCGTGGTGTCAGCACGCACAAACAAACATGAATAGATCACACTGAATGACTGCAGACAACGACTGTCAAAACGCTGGCAGCGAGCCCATACGCCGCAGCGGGCGAAGGTACGTGCGGTCTATCGCTTCAACGGAAACTGAGCGGCGAATGCACGGCGCATAAAGGTCAGAGCCGTGTGGAGATAAGAGACGGTGCGGACGAGCGACGAGCGCGGTTGTTGGCAGAGTAGAAGTGCCCCCCCCCCCCCCCCCGCGCTCCCTCCGGCGCTGGCTTCCCGCTTCCTTGCTTGCGCGTGGGTGATTGAGTGCGTTCGCTGTCCGTGATAGCGCGCGTCCCCGCACGCTTCCGCTCGGGCATACGGCGCGCGGCGAAGATTTTATCTATAGGGAACCTCACGGTGACGGCGACGGCAGAAATACGGTAGAAGTGTCCATATAATTGCTATCGCAATAATTTGTATTTGGATTCCTTGCAGGCCGTCGCACAGATCGAGCTAGCTTTCTTTGCATAAATCCGCCGCGTACTCTGCCGCCTTGTCGTTCATTTCCCGTATCCTCTTGCGTAACTTCTTGTTGTGTCTCTGCCTTTTCCAGCATTTCGTTAGGGTGCTTCTCGCTTCTCACAAGTGTGCCAGTCTGGCGTCTGCACGGGGGGTTTGGTGAGTAGGCGCAATCTCTTGCCTGCATTTTTCTACAATGGCGAGCTGCTGTTTCTCCCAAGTCTCGTACGTCTGTCTTACGGTTCCTTCTTCCTCATTCGATCCTTCTTCTTGCTCCTTCCTCAGCTTATCCCAATTGGTAATCCTCGCCGTACCCGTCTTCGCCTTGAGGGTACGACCTATGATTGCGATCCTGCTTACGTCGCGGTCCAACCCGATTCGTTCCCACGTTTCGCCATGTAGCATCCAGAGTCCCCATCATGGAGCGAGAGGTCCGGCGTGGTGTCCCTGGTCGTGCTCATACTCATGCAGGTAGGGGTGTCGGGGTCGTTGAGTAGGGCCAAGTTGTGCTGTTCTATCAAATGTGCTAGTTGTATCCCTCTCTTCGAACAGAACCGGTATCCCCACGTCGTGTGAGGGGCGTTGAAATTCCCGTCATAACAGCGGGAATTTCCACGCTTACCTTGCTTACTGCGTCCTGTATCGTTCCCGCCATGTCTGTCCCTTTCCTGGTCGGTCTACAATACATGTTCAGTATAAACACGGTCTCTGTGTTTCCTATGCCTCGACTGTGCAGCTCCACGAGGGTGTGTTCGCATCCCCGATGTGCCGTCAGGTGCTGGGTTGCCGCTACACAATTGCGTACAAATGCTGCCGTCCCTCTCTCCGCCGGATCCACATGCGCTACATACCCACGAAATCTGAGTCGTTGGTATATTTCTTGTAATACTATCACGTCTGGTTCGTTCGAGTGAATCAATGTGTTGTTTCAGCTCACCCGCCTTGTTCCCGAAGCCACGGCAATTCCACTGGAGAATCATCGTGTCTTCCTTGCGCCCAATCTTAGTTCGCTGCGCCAACTCTATTCAGGTCCAGGCTGCTGCCTGAACGGTGCATTTCAGGCCCTCAACAGCGTCCGTATGACCACCGCTTTTAGACGGGCAAAAAGAAGATATTGAAAAGCGCATTTATTTCAGTGAAGTAAAATAAAAAAGGTGGCACAAATACCACCGAAGCAGCTCTGCTACAATCACATATCTAGCGGTATACTGTACGGTGAACGGGGACACAATGGTGCTACACGGTTGGACGCTAGCTGCCCTAAACTGACCACTCATGCAAGAAAAGCTAATTGCACATTTTGCAAGAAATACCTGGACGAAGCTTCCACATGCACCAGGCTACCTCGCATACAATCGTGATTTTAGTAAAACTATCGCTACAATACACGTTCTCAACGTGATCATTCCCGTGTGAAAAAGAACAAGGAGTAAGATAAAAAAAAGGCAAAGCACAAAGCAGCAGTATCCATACCAGCAGAGAAAAGAAATCGCGCTTTGAAAGAGTAACTTGCCAAGAGCAGCGCGTGCTCTTTGAAAGAGCCTATACGGCCACCACAGATGATCACAAAAGTCAATCCACATATATTGTCCCATATGCGTGACTAAATGCTTCGACGCCATTGTCTACGGACAGAGTGGGCTCCGCTCGAGATCGCTGAGACTGCTTGGGTTCTCCGCGATGTTGACGAAATGCCTCAGACTGGCGAAATTGCCAACGTTCAGAGATGGGCAGGCCGTCCGGAAGTTGTCTGCTTCCAGGTCATAAAGGACAGCGCATACTTTTGTATGGGCAAGGCCTTTCGTCAACGACTCATGGAGTGACTTGTGCCCTTCGAACACGTAGATTGGCGCCTGGGAAGATGCATTGCCTAGCTGATTGCGTTTGAAGATCATCAAACAATTGCCGTCACCAAATCCTTTGCAAAGTGGGTTCATCACGCTTCCGCAGACATCTGACATAGACGTGGTACCGCGTCGGCCGGTGTCGGAGGCGATGGCGTGGGAAAGCCCGCTAACGGTTATTTGTGATGGGGAAAACCGGCCCTCGGCCAGGACAGGGGCGAGGCTGTAGCCTGTGCAGATCTTGTCTATAGACACAGCGCTGCCACTTAGTGACTGAATTAATGGTTTGATTGAGCCAAACCAGCCGAAGCAGGGGTTGGCGTTCAGATTTGATTGTGTCATGTCTGCTAGGTGCGCCTGCAGGAAAAGCCACTCAACGCGGTCAGCCACCAGCTTCGTCAGGATACTGTTCATTGTCGCGTCTCCCGGGAGCACAACGGCGATCTTACCACCGCCAACGGCAGCGCCAGAGACGTGATACTCGCGCCGAATGGCATCGACCAACAGAGATAGGGTGGTTTTATCCTCTGGTCGCCCGCACCCGGGCTCTGGCTCGGTCCAGTGGATGACAACGCCGTTCGCGGAGCTGTTTCGCACGATATACATGAGGCTGGAGGCGAAGCGTGCCAGGGCACCGGGGTCGCGGCCCAGCCTGGTTAAATACGTGCTCTCCTGCGCATACCCACCCACGGCCACCATTATCTTGGTGTCCTGAAAGCGAAGCTTGGAGAGCTGGTTCCTCCAATGGTAGAGGCCGACGTCGGTGTGGTCGAAATTCTCGACGCGGCTGTGCACGACACCTGAAGCGCCGACAGCCAGCGACCAGTAGACAATGGAGGTGCAGTAGTCGAGTGGCATGTCGATGAGCGTCATGTAGTTGGCGCGTACCAGACGGGAGATGTTTAAGACGCAGAAGATCTCGTGCTGAGAGCGTTGGAGACCCGTGGACGAGTAGTTGGTTGAGACCATCGTGACGGTGGCACTCACGCGCACCGGTCTCAAGCAGCTCGCAGGGACTCCTAAGAAAGGGTCCGTGGTGGTCACAAAAGACGGGGCGGTACTGGAACGCAACGATGTTGGCATGCTCTTCGTTGAATGTGCTCCGCTTTGGATGCTGCTGCCAGTGAAAAAGTATGTCAGTATTAGCAGTCCGAATGGAAGGCTGAGGGTCGCAACGGTTACGCTGCAGATCGCCCACATTTGCACGAAAGTTGGCCGTCCCCGCTTGTCGATCAACGCGGCTTCGTCGACGGCTGACTCTCGCCTCGGACGCGACGACTCGGCTGGAGCTTGCTCTCCACCCTGGTCGGGTACAGCATCCGCTCTCGACATTGGTGTCGCCGCACCCCTGGGCGACCGTCTAGGCGTGAAAACGATAACTTCCGGAGCGCCTATGTACGTCGGCACTCCCGGGAACCCGTCGTAGCGTTTTGGCTTCGGTGACGCGGCGGTTGAAGCGACCAGGACCTTGATTCTGGGAGGGCTTCCGGCTATCTCTGGGCTCACCGGCCTGCTTCTCTCTGGCGTCAACCACAGGCGAGACTGGGGCTGCGTGGGTGTTACACTTCCGGGGCTTCTTCCCCGTTTGCTCTTCGGCGGGCTCTGTGAGCCACTGTCTCGACTCCGCACACTAACAAAAGGTTTGGCAGGAGGTGCTGCAGCTGGTCCCGTCAAACGCCAGGCCTTGCTAGGTGACCTCGAAGCCTGTGTGTTCCAGTCGTTGCCGAACGTAGCATTTGTACGACCGTACGGCGCATGCGATGTGATCTCGGCGGTTTTGGACCGTGGCTCGGGGCTCGATTGTTCGTGGTCTTTTTCTAGCAGGGCTAGCCACTGGCGAGGTTTGTAAACGGCGAGTGCACTGGCTTCTCTCTTTGGTGAAGCCACTGTGACGATGGGCTGGCCTCCATGGTGTTGTCGGGGGCTTCTCAATACTGTTGGTGTCAGTAATGCAGAGCTCTGTGCTCCAGAAAATATGTCTGCAGGCGTTTTGGTGCGTCCCGCTTTGATGTTCGGCTCTGTGTCCATGGTACCTGTGACTCTGGTCGAAGGAAAACCGTGAAGGAGAGGTTTTCTGAAACCGAGAGGTCAGTGCGGTGGTCGAGGCCAGCTAGATTGCGAGAATCGTCTTCTTCCTCTTATTGCACGTGCACGCAGTGGTGCATTAACCAAGAATATATATTATATATCGAATACAATACGAATTTCGCGCAAGCCGATTTTTTTTCTTGCAGTGGACTGAAAAAAAAAACATACGTTAGATAAAATCCGCTAGAAAAGCTTAATTTTGTTTTGTTTTCTTGCAGTGGACTGAAAAAAAACATACGTTAGATAAAATCCGCTGGAAAAGCTTAATTTTGTAATCGACATGATTCAGAATCGTTCAGAATATTATCCATGCAAATCTCTTGCAACTGATACCACCAGTATAAAATGCACCAAAGGGCAGCATAAAAGGTGAGAAAATTAGTACATGTTTTATTGGTAGGTCATAATGACGTTTAAAGAAACTACCTCAATGGGGAAGCCATGAAAGCCCTCAGTAATTTTGGAATTGGCGGCTGTCTCTACAATTGGATAGTAAATTACCCAGATGGTCGCTCAGTCTGCATATCCATGATTGACAGGGAAGTGGTAAGACACATTGTTGTCCGTACAGTGCCTCAAGGAGGAGTGCTCTGCCCGACCCTTCCCAATGCTGTCCTTATTGGCCTTGCCAAAGTAATCCCTAATATAGTATGCATCAGTACCTACGCTGATGACATATGCATATAGCGTCCGCAGTCACGCGACCACAAATTCATGCAAACTTGCAGCGAGCTTCGTCTTTCGTGTCTCATACCTGGCAGTGCCAAGGACTGCAAGTGGTCACAGACAACTGCGCCACAGAAAAGTCTGTTCACACGGAAGCTTATGTGTCCGTATCCAATTACTATCGACGACAATGTCATTTCATATGTCGCCCACCACAGATACAACAGCGTTGTCATTGAAAGCGGAGTTTCATGGTCGAAGCATGCCACAATGTTAAAGATGTTAACTGGACTTGCTTAAGACTTTCGTTAATTCCCTTGTTTTTATACACCGAATATAACCATCCGATTCGTGGCCAATCCCCCGCTGTGGGTATGCCCCACAACCACTCAGGTCAACACCAACAACAACAACGACTTTCGTTTTCTGGCCGGTATGGAGCGGGGCCCGCCTGAGCATTGGCTAATCCGGCTGTACCAGGCTCTTTACGCCGGCTACATTCTGTACAGTGTACCAGTTGTACCAAATATGAGACCGTCATGTTTCCGTATGCTGGAAAGTGCCCAGGCACAGATGTTGAGAACACGTCTAGGGGTTCCGCGTTACACCTCAACCAATGGTACAATTCAGGAAGCTCGCGCCACCTCTATACTTGTGTTTCTACGATGCGAACATCTTGGAGTAATCACATCTTGGAGATGGCGCCGTCACCGATGCCATCACTTATCGACACTTCCTGACATACGGCCGGATTCCACTTTTTCGAGAGCGGTGGAATGTCAAGATTCCGCCATATCGTCATACTTTGCCCCTGCTGGCCTTCCAAATATGACTCATCGGTCTTGTCCAAAATACCGCTATGTCTCTCTATTCCCGGTATCCACCTACAGGGCCCTCACACATCTGACACTGGCACATATGTCGAACAAATATGGCTGATCGGTGAATGTATACAGACGGATTGATCTCGTCGTATGCGTCAGTAGCGACTTTCTTAGTGTCTGCACAACGAGTTATTCGACGGCTTCGTTTGCGCCACAAGACGACACCAACATTGACGGAACTAGTGGTAATCAGAGAGACAGTTTTCTATATTTCGCGAGAGCCTCCTCAGTATGGACAGTCTTCAGCTACGTAAATTAGGCTCTGCAGCTACTTACAATTGCAATGAAAGAAAGCTTCTACATAGTGTTGGCTCGTCAAGCTGCCGAGCTATACACTCTAGTGGAAGAGAAGGACCACCACATTACATTTCAATGGATTCGAACGAACAATGCATGGCAACGAACTCGCCGATGCGGAAGTCAAGAAGGCACTCGAAGAATCAGACCCACTGCATGCAATTCCTTTTTCGAGAGCGTATGCCAACTGCCTTCTCTCAAGTATCACCCGAAAAGCGACAGAAAAACAATGGGACCACCCGGAAAATCACCACAGAGGACTCCTGGACTCTAACATAAAATGTAGGCTGCCACCAAAAATTCAGCGCAGCTGTGCCAGTCTGCTGCACAGACGTAAAAAAATTATATATTTTTTTACGTCTGGCTGGGGGTGGTGCTTACAGGTGGCTGCGTGCACATAACGCGACTCACCTTGGCTCCAGACTGTGAGCTGTGCCATATGCATGAGACTGTAGGACATGTGCTGTATGACTGCCCTCAGTACGTGGAAGAGTGACAAAAGTTGAGTAACGATCTTGCGCGCTTCGACGGACCACCGCTGTTGGAGGAAGGTCCGCACGAAGTCCAATGGCGATGAAATCGTCGCCGCGCGCCGTCTGCTGTTTGTGCGAGTGAAAGCGTGCGAGGGGGAGCCGGCGAGTGCGGTTCATTTTCGTGCGCGCAAAGGAGGCAAGCGGGAAGGAGGCGCGCCGTCTTCCGTCGCGCGCTAGGCTCCAGGGGGAGGGTAGGGAGGGGGCTTTCGCTTTCTTCTTCGGGCGGGCGCGTGCGTCGGCCGGGGCCGCAAGGCGCTGGGGCGAAGGTAGGGAAGGGGGGGGGGGGAGAGAAGCGTTCTACTCTGGCCGGTCCGGACCATCTTGAACGCCGTCATTTCAAGATGGCCATCGCTGATGGCCATCTTGAAAGCCATCAGCGATGGGGACACAGTCCGCCGCGCGCTGTATTTTCGCGGCTTATTAAGGCCCAACCACTGGCATGCATCGACACGATTCGGCAGGCGCCGACAAGGAAAGGGCACGCAACCACAGGACACTAGCTCTGACGCACGCCGACGCTCGCTCAGAGTCTGCTGTAAACTGAGCTTGAAGCAATAAGGCAGTGATCTGTATGCTCTTTTAGATATAAAAAACACGTTTGAATAATGAACGTACCACTGACGCAACAGTTCTTTTTTTTACATTTAAAATAACAATAGTGCACGAGATATCGACATCAGCGCTGGTGCTCCCTGCCCGCGTAGTCGTCTGTCTACAATATCATCGCTTTGCTAACACGTGCACGACCGTGCCATATCATATCAAAACGGTGTCGTACGATTTCATTCTTAAGAGCTCATTGCACGGCCAGCTACGCAAGAATTCGGTGTGCGGTGTATCATCGAAAAATATTTATTAGAATTACAGTAATGCTCGTTGGTGTATGAAATAAAGGCGAAAAAGTGGGTTCTGAGAAAATCGGCAGAAAGAGAATTGAAACACCTGTAGCGCTCAAAAATAAACATCTATAAAAGCTAAAATTTACCACATTCGTAGCTTGTCTCCTCCCGATTCTTGTTTCTGTCTATTCTTGCCCATGGAGCATTTTTCTAGGTTGCTTTTAAGCATCAACACCGCATCGGGAGGCCTTCACAGTGAGCGGCATTGAGTGTATTGCTAGAAAAGGTTTCACTGTCATCTGCTATAGTAACTGGTTTCAACATGCCAAGGCTGTCTTTCTCGACATCAATGAAATGACATAGCGTTATGCACTACAAACTTGAAGAACGTAAACATTATTATCAAATCAATCAGATTTGAGTCCGGCGTATTTTAACACGAAAGTGTTTTATGCCGGGGTCCACCAAGACTTCACTGACGTATTTCCGTCACGGAAATACGTCACGCGAACATACACGAACATAATACAAAGAAAGAAACCAGAAGAAAAAGTTCCACAAACATGCAAAATTTGGAAATCGAACCCACGACCTCTCGGTCCGCGACGATAGATCGCCGAGCGTTTAACCCATTGCGCCACAAACGCATTTGCAGACAGCTACACAGACGCGCCTTATATATCTAACACTCCTCCGTGTACCCGCGCTCTTGCTCGGGGCGGTGCCGCCGCCTACGAGCAGAAAAGAGAAGTACTGCATTATGACACTAACGCGCACCGACAGTGAACGCTTCGGTGGTCTCAGCACTACGACGCCTCGATGCCAGCATTCGAAGGGACGCTGGCATCAAGAAGCACTACCAACCAGGTGGCGTTCACCGGTTCACTACCAACCAGGTGGCGTTCACTAGGTGGCGTTCACCGTACTCAGCACAGCGGAGCGTGGCCTCCGCAATTAGCTCCGAAAATGTTTCTGAAGTTGATCGCGGAGGCTGCAATTACGACGCGCTGTACGCGCTGATTTGACTCGGTGACGATTCAGTTACGTGCTTTGTCTTGCGCGTTGTATTAGTGTGTCAGTTACGTGCTTCGTCTTTCGCGTTGTGCTAGCGTGTGCAGCGTAGTGCAGCTTCCATATGCACGACGGTTGCTCATGGTCATCGACGTTGGTAGTCGTGATGGAGGAGACGTGCCACCAGGCGTCAGCGTGGGTGCATCAACGCCTAAGGGCGCTTTAGCCACAAAACACCAATAGACATTATATATCAATGTGCAATAAACATTACACTACTTCTGTGAAGACACGTTTCACTTTCGTGTTCTATACCGATTCCTATATAAGAGGGATCAACCACATTTTTTAGTGGGTATGGGCACCCGCTGCGGACGCGGTTCCGAGACCTTGTCTCGAAGCGGCTTCCTCGGCTCGCTGGACGGCCCAGAGTACAAACTTGAGAATCAGAGGATTTTAATAGGTTCTTTCACTGGCCTTTGCTAAGTAGTGCTATTCAAGCATGTATTTAGTTGAATATATGGGGCAGCTTATCTGCATAATATCAAAATATATACATAAACAGGTTATTATCACAATTTCACCACGTAACCAAAAAAATTAGCGTAGCTTGCACTGGAGGCGCAATGCTAAAGAAACAGCGGAGCTGATGGGCAGCTAGCTAGACCTGACTTTTGGGCTAGGTCATCCCCAGCATTTTCCGGGAATTTACTTATTATTTATCGATTAGCTATTGATTGACTATGGATTGGCTATTGCAAGGTATTGGTCACGTATTTGGGCTACGCAAAGCACTACCAAGTCATCCCCAGCATTTTCCGGAATTTATTTATTATTGATCGATTATTGATTAGCTATTGATTCACTATCAGAAGGTATTGGCAACGTATCTGGGTTTGCTTAGCCAAATACGTTGCCAATACCTTGCGATAGTGAATCAATAGCTAATCGATAATCGATCAATAATAAATAAATTCCGGAAAATGCTGGGGATGACTTCGTAGTGCTTAGCATTACCAAGTCATCCCCAGCATGGGTTGGAGTGCATACGGGTTGGAGTGCACACGGCAGGCATTGCCAAATCCTGACTGGGAGCTTACCACTGTCGTTGAAAAGAAAAGTGTACAATCATTGCATTCTACCGGTGCTAACATATGGGGCAGAAACTTAGAGGTTAACAAAGAAGCTTCAGAACTAGTTAAGGACCGCACAAAGAGCGACGGAACGAAAAATTTTAGGATTAACGTTAAGAGACAGGAAGAGAGCGGTGTGGATCAGAGAACAAACGGGGATAGCCGATATATTAAGCGGCTTAGCTAGACTTATCCAGGCTCAGCTTCGCCAGTTCATTCACGGCTCAGCTACGCTAGTTCACATTTTCTGTTCGCGAATCACGGACTAATCGCCGGCTTAAACAACTCCACTGTTCAAATTGGAGGACGCTTAAGCTTCGCCTTTAAGCGGAACGCGATGGCGTAAACGGGCCCCTTCACTTTTAAACACAAATGCATTGCTAGGAAAACGTTTTTCCGGGGGCAATAGAAGACGTCTTATATCAAAATGCGAAGACCCTAGGACCGTTTCATATTATTTTATTACTTCTTTGCTGTTGCCCCGAGGCGCGCGCGTATCCAAAATTTCGAAAGGCTCGGTTTTCAACATTCCCCTCAATGTTGCCTAGCACCAAACCACAGCGAAACACCATCATAATTGGAGGACGCTTAAGCTTCGCCTCTAAAGGCCAACCTCCATGGAGCGAAAAAGCGACGAAATTTCGGCGACGGCCGCTCTGCGACATGGGGCCCTTAACGCTATCGCGTTAAAAATTACGAATACCAGTTTGTTTATTGTTTTCAGCCTACTATGATGTTTTACAGCGAAGGCGTTAAGGGTCAGTCTTCGATGTTCGCGTCCGGATGTAGAAAAAAACTCTCATTGGCCGTATGCTGCATGTGCGAGTGAAAGCGCGCGAGGGACGCGCGCTTTCACGGGCAGCGAACGCACGGCGGAGAGCAAACGACACTTCTTCCGTCGCACGAAAGGCCGTGGGGGGACGGGAGGAAGAGGAAGCGACGTTTAGCTGCGGCACCAAATGTGTATCTTGCGACCGGGCGCAAGGGGAACTGGCGACTCAGTCTGCCGCGCGAAAGGAGGACAGCGGGAAGGCAGGGCGAGAGGGAGGGGTTGCGGCTTCTGCTCTGCGAGCAACTTGTATTTTGCGCGGCGCCGGGCGGTCGCGCGCACCGTATCTTGAAATCGATCTGCAACACGGCTCCTGCCTGTGTGTGCGTTGTGCTTTCGCCGCTCAGTTTCCCTTGAAGCGATAGACCACATGAACTTTCGCTTGCTGCTGCTGGCACGCTTGCTCATGCCAGCGTTTTGACAGCGGTTGTGACAGTTTGCCTTGGTTTGCCAATACCATCTAAACAGCACTAATTTCAATTTCTTCACGGGAAGTTGTCAAAAAATGCGCTTTTTGCGATGTGCAGACGATTGCGCGTCTTACATCTTAGTTCCAGTACTCAAAGGCGCAAGGAAAGAAAAGTGGTTAAACAAAAAAGGGGGGGGGTGTAACTCGGCCTCAGGTGGGGGGGGGGGTTACAATCCCCGAACCCCCCCCCCCCCCCCCCGTCGGTGCGCCACAGATATATATAGATTTAGGGCAGTCGCATAACAGACACCCGAGGACTTCCGAAGGGTGTAAGAACCCTCTTATACAGCTTTACAGCCTACAATGTAGGAGTGTATTTCACTGGCATACATCTATCTTCCCAGGTTTACTTATCACACTTTTGCTTATTTGAACTTCAGCCCTGCCTCGGTCAGACGATGCGAATGCTTTGATCAGCCGATGCGACAGACGACTGCGACTGTCCCATCCTTCAACACTATGGCTATCGAGCGTCTTCTTTTTCCGTGGTAGCATACTGTGAGGCCGAATCTTTATTATTCCTTTTAATCGGGAGATATGCCGCAAGGCATATGTGTAAGAAAACATGAACAAAAAGGGACACCAAATTAACGCATGCAGCTTTCTGTGGTGCAGCGAAACACCTGCAGAGTAGCATGTATATAGGCTATTTGGAGCCAGTGAAACACACTGTCGTTCATAAAGCGTTTTATCTATATTTATTATGTACCCCAAAAACCCTCCCCGAAAAAAAATAGTTTTCGTCGTGCATCGTGGACGATGGCAAAAACAATGTACACGCGTATCCAAGTTAATCGTATGGAGTAGTCTGTGGAGTCGAAGCCACAGGCACGTTTGTCTTCGCACGGGTCTGGCGACGAATTCACAGGTGCTTGCAAATGGTTCGGCAGTAGTGGAAGCTTCCCCGGTCATGGTCTGTATTGATACACGCTGCACGAAAAGGAGACAAGAAAGAACTTCAGCAACCCGAATTACGTTCGCCACACAGAGAGCTCTCCGCCGGCCTCACTGCCGATGAAGCTACAAATCCCGACGTCATATTTCGTGGGCATACCGAGGATGACTATACGCCACCGCTGCCGCAAAGCATCTCGGTAGTAGTAGTACTTAGCGAGTTGAACAACAACTGTGTTAAGAAGTTTGTTGTGCTTGTAACATGACAAGCCCGCGCTTTGATCCAGAAAGTAGTGGGGCGAGAATCATTATTACTATTTTTATGGGCATTCCCTTAAAAAGAACGGGGCGGCGACAAATCGTCGCCTAGCCTGTTTCAGCAAATCCGGTTTTACTACATCACATCAGCGCTAATAGCGACGGCTTGTGACACTGACGTCGACAAGGGCACACCGAATTGCAACTGCAACGACCATGTTCGAACATCTGCTGCTGCAAAGGCGTCGATAGCAGCAATGATTAGATTAAGCGTGATTTGCTAATTCCCTCCCTGTCAGAACAATGTCGCAACATACAAGCGTTTCTTATGCGTGACGGTTGAAGAAAGCGGCACAATATGGCGTTACCAGCGCTACTGCCGTCACGCAGTCAGCACAACCAATACTAACCGTCGTATTCAGAAATACAACTTAGCTTCAAGCCCATGCTTGACTTGATTTAAAGGACGCCTGGCGTGAACATGCCCTGCACACTCATTGCGTTTGCTTCGGCGCGTTCACAATAGGCGTCACTTAAGTCAAGCACGGACTTGAAGCGAAGTTGCATTTCTGAATACGGGGATAAGTCTATGGCTGCTGCCGTCCCTGTCTCCGATGTTCTGGCCCTTCGTAAACGTTAAATCGTTTACGGACAAGCTAAAAAATCGTGTCAGAGTTTTAGCTGATGCGTCTAACATATTGACCTTTACGGAATAACGGATTGCTGGACATGTTCGTGGCGCCATCTTGTAGTGCAAATTTTAACCAGATAGTATACGGGGCTGTTATTGCAGGACCTATCTCATGCTACTCAGCTATTCGTGTAAGGCGCCGGCAGTGACGTAATCGTCAACATGCAGTTCGTTTTCGTTTTCCGGCGACGAGAACGCCCACGTAACAGAAAAAACGTTTCTAACGCATTCTTGTTTGACAAGTCATTAAAAGATGTCGCTACCATAGTTGCTACCGGAAAACACGTCTGCAGTATAACGCGGCATTTCCTATTGGTGCATGTACGGACGATCGAGCTCAACCTCCCTATTATGCGTAAGGGAAGTTCTGTCAACACGGGCGCTATACAAGGCGGTGGCAGCTGCACGCTCATTGGCGCTCTTTATTCTGGCATGTTGTGACGTCAGAGCACCCACCGAGCGTCCGCAGGAGGCACCAGTCACAGCACTGGCACTTGCTCTCGAACCAGGGTATCCGCGAGGTGCAGGTTATGGCCTCCTCCGCTTCGCACCAGGAGCCCAGGCATATCGCAGAGCCCAGGCAGGACTTGAACTTGGCTGCGTACGCGTAGTAGCCATGCACGTGGTACAGTGTTCTAACGCCATGCAACTCTAGGTTCCTTGCGGAACATTCTGTAGCCCTATTGGCTCGCTATACACATCATTAAGTCACGCTTTGTCCTTTAATTAGGCGGGCTCTAGCATTCAAAATTCTCAATAGAGAATCCAATGCTCTTGGCTACTGAGTCTGGCAAATCACTATTTCAAATTGTCTAGTTTTCGTTCCTGTTCTAATAAAAGCGATACCAAGACTTTTAAAAAGTACAATCTACAGGTAGACAGCCCGATGCAGTTAAGTGGTGAGTGTTCCTAAGGATCATACTGCAGTATTCACCGGTCGTAGCACGGTTGTGCAAAACCGGCACATTTTTGCACTGAGGCACCAATTCCTGGAGCACATAACTTTTCATCCATTTTCATTGTCCTTTTCTTTACTGTTTCAGCATTCGAACTAAACATAACCAATTTCCCCCACAATCTTTCTGGCTTCATTGCATGTTTCTTGGTATGAATTTAAGACCAACAAAAAAATAGAGCCCCGCGGATCCCTTCCATCGTTCCCCTTTAACACCTCTAGTCATTCAAAAAGGGTACCTCGGCTTCGGGCAGCTTACGTATTCGTCGTCTTGATTGAACCATATTTCGCCAATTTCAGCATGTTTGCTTCAGTGGTGTAACCAGAGATATTTACAACGCAGCTCTTAGGCTGCCAGTTCCTGCGGCGAGTCGGCGTCGCACCTCGTAACCGAGCGAACGAGCGCAGGGAGATGATCAGCCACCGCGGAGCGCGGTGGCTGATGAAAGGCGACGAGAGCGAAGAGAGCGCGGCGAGGAAAGCGAAGGTGGAGGGTACAGCGGGTTCATGAGGCCGAAAGCGGAGGAGGAGGGTATGGCGAAGCGTGAGAAGAAACGCGTAGTGCCGCGCAGGACAGACTATGGCGACGATGGCTACGGCATGGCACCAGAGTAGCGCGCGTCGTTAGGGTAACTCGATGCGCGCGCTCGCCTCCACTCCGTTCGCAGGGGCGCGCGCATCGAGGCACCCTACGCGTCGTCGGTTCACCAAAGCGCTGCATGAGCGGAGGTCTGTCTGCGGCGGTTGCTGTGAATCGCGCCCACGCGTCAGCCACGCGCTGCCTCTCGCCATCTCCAGATCAGCGAGGCAGCCGTGCGGCACTTGGCTCCGTTTGGAAGGTGCCGCACAAGACAGGTTGTCCGCGCCAGCCAATATATCGCGAAATGAAAACGCGTATAGAGCTGCACTCAAATTTCGCATTAATGAGTATCCTAACCGTCGGTGAACTAGTTTTTTTTTTTCCACGCTCTTCATGTCTTCACCAGCGGTCGATGATTTACGGCATAAACGCAGAGCACCGTTTTGAGTGCATGCACAGCAATCTAGTGGCAACAATACTGCTGCCGACCTCGGAGAAATTGTATAGACACGCCAGCTAATTACGTTCGCTCAATTCCGAGACGTCAGGGGCGAGAAATGAGTTATAACACAGTAACAGGCAGGAAACGACACACGAAGCGAAGCACAGATCTCTGAAGGTAACTTATTAGTATATCGGCGTTTCTCGGGAGCTGTTTCGAAGCACGTAAAGACAGAGAGAGAAGGTGCACCTTTGTGAGCGGTACTTAAACCGAATTCTTAGGTTGCCATTGACTGTACAGTGTACACTGTCTCACTATAGCAGTTTCGTGAAGCCAAGGCTGCGAGGCTTGCAAGCGCATGACGCTCGTGCGGGCTACGAAGCGCGGGCGACAAATTGCCCAGAAGGGCCCGAATCGACAAATATTTTGTGCGCGCCAAATCTGGGATTTCTGGCAAAGATAATTTTTAGAATTTGTTCGTATGGAGTGCAGTCGTGACGAAGCCGCTTTTCAAAACTCTTCAAAAAAACTCAAACTTCTCAAAACTTTTCAAAACTTAATGGGAAAGAAATGCGGCCAGCTTGACACTAGTGGTGCCAAGTCTGAAGAAACAGCGGAGCTGGGCGACGTTCCTTAGCAACTAGTTGATGTATGCTTAACGTGGCTAAACTTTGCTTTTCTAGGCAAGGTTGGGCTATCAGGGCAAGGCTAGGCTATCATGGCAAGGCTGGGCGTTGACGCTTGGCTTGATTCTCGCGTTTTCGGTATTCCGGATCGGCTCGGCGACGTCGCATATCGGCGGCTTTGTTTTCGAGGTAGGCTGGATCGGCGCGAAGACGGCGATTCCTTTCCCGCGTGGCTTGAAGGCGTGTCCCTCGTCGGGCAGCCACTTATTTCGGTGTCAAGGTGCGCTTAGGTCGAGCCGTATCTCGGCAGAGCGGAGAAATGCCCGGGCGCCGGCGCGCGCACGCTTTCATTAGCGCGGTCACAAGAAGCTGCTGAACACGTGCTCGGCGCAGCTATGACGTCAATGTCCAGGCTCCCCTCTCCCGCTCGCTATGCTCGCGAGAGAGGAGGAGCGCACACCTCCTCGCTCTACCAGTCTTAGCGTTGCACACCGGCATTTTGCCAAGCTTAAACAGCTCCGCTGTTAAAACGCGATTTCCGTATAAAGCTATGACATAGTGCAGCATTTGAAAAAGCTCGTATATAGTAAATGTTTACCTCTCTGACAATTACAAGGTATCCAGGGAGAGAGGACGCAGGGGAGAAAGCTGCTTATGCTGGGGCGCTAGCAAAGTCAAGTAATGAGTATATTTCGGGCAGTGGCTATATACAGCCCCCAGTGCCTCCGACGGGTATGACAACGTTTTTCTTTGATATGTGAGTCGCTAGGATTGGTACACGTCTGCGAAGATATGGTTTTTATTGCGATAGCAATTATATGGACACTCAAAAGCAGATTTCTGCCGTCGGCGTCGCCGTTGCCGTGAGGTTCCGTATGACGTCATTTGGAGAAGAAATCGTCGCCGCGCGCCGAACGCTGTATGTGCGAGTGAAAGGGCGCGAGGGGCGCGTCTTTCACGGGGAGTGAACGCACGGCGGAGAACAAACGCGCGTTCTGCGCCGTGCTCGCTTAAGGGCTGCAGAAGTAGGCGTCTCTTCTCTCCTTTACAATCACCATATATGTAGAGCAAACGCGCCTTCTTCCGACGTGCGAGAGGCCGAGGGGGAGGGGCAGGGGGGGAGGGGGAGGGAAGGGAGGCGACGTTTAGCTGCGGCACGAAGTGCCTATTTATATCAGAGGCTCCGGCAACAGTCACCAACGCCGCACGCATTTTGAGCGAACGCGGGCAAAACGCCGATGGCGTCGACAACAGTTCTGCGTGTTGCCGATGCTGCTGCATGTCCAAGTTTATACAGCTGATAAAGCTAATATAATTACTCCGTATAGCTCTCTACAAGTTTGCTATCGCAATTGATGCTTCGCCTTTCAGGTGAAACTGCGACAACTTTTTTTGCTGTCGGGCCGCCACAAGAAGCGCTGGAGCGCGCGCGCATATGTCACCTTTGAGGTAGCCCTGGCCCCAGGCCATGACGTCACCGCAGGTCCGCGTCTGCTCTTTCGTAGGTGTGTTGTAGAAGGAGAAGAAGACGACAACGCCAACAAAGGCAACGACGGAGCAGCCGAGGCCGAGCGTGATCGCTAAACAGGTAGTCTGCAGGGAACGACGAAAGTGGTTGAGCTTGTCCAGTTTCCACAAGTTTTCCAAATAACAAATATTTGACGCCCGTTTTATTCACCGGCACTTCCTGAGCCATAGCTCCTAAAGTGCAAGGGAAGCTAGTGCCGCGGTGTAGCACTAACGGGTGAACCGAGCCGGGAATCAGATTCCCGAACTACTGGCGCCGGAAGTGCAGGAGAATAATTTCGCCAGTACGAGTCGTCGTCTGCACGAAGCCATTCGATTCGCCCAGTGCACGCTTCCTGCAGAAGAAGTACTCAGCATTCCCTGCACTTGTGCAAAAAAGGTGCAGGGACCCTGCGTTCCTCACTTCATATCAATCAAAATGAGCTAGTTGATTACAACTCACAAGTATATTGGAAGGTGGTTTTACGGCGCTAATTTACACGGGACGGAGCGAGACACTCAGGCTCGAATACTTGCCTGATTTATCACAACGAAAAAAAGGCAAGATTCCATCGCCTAGACCTCTAACCATAATCGGTGTCCAAAAAATGGACGCTATTACGTACCTGGTCACTTCCGTCGTTTCCCGTATACGGAAAAGCATGACCTTAGAGATTAGTTTCCAGTACTCGCTGGTGGTCGGCGATGTCAACGTCACAATGCGCGCTGACGAAGGCTTATTAGCATTCTTGTCTTGACAATGCAAGCAAGTAACGGTGCCAAGTGTTATATTGAAGGTTGCGGACTATAATATTCGATCATGCCGCGACAGAAGAGCAGGAACAGAGCCGCCGCAAAGGCGTATTCGTTTTTTTTTTTTTTTTAAGTGGTATCAATGGGAAAACGCCGGTCTCCTTATGAGGTCCATTCGATTCGCCCTGCACTTTTTGACTAGTTCAAAATGTCAGTTCTGTGCTTGTGCGCAGCGGGCTCGCTCGGCACCTCCTGCACAAGGCCTGCGCTACCTATTCTGCAAGTACAGTGAATGCTGTGAACCAGTTCTGCACGAAGCCTGCGCCATTTGAAACGAATGACGGACTGCACACAACGCCACGTTGCACTGGTGAAACAAAAAGCGAATGCGCGAAGCACCTCCTGAAGGCGTTTGGGAACTGCAGGCAAATCGAATGGACCTATAGTGCACGCAGGAGGTACCATACGAGTTCCACAGAACACTAGTTCGAGCTGCGGCAGTGAACGTCAGTTCTTGGAGCAGTTGTTTCTCTTTCCTCTCTGCACCATATATTACCTGGTGTTAATAAAAGATCGCTAAACGGAATATATAGCGCAGTAAATGAAAAGCATGCAACATGACAGAGCACAACGGTTATGGGAGGCACCAGAAGTGATGACACAATCGGTGTCTGTGCTATAACCGTATACTGTACAAGGCACCGATCGGTTCCCAGACCGTA
The DNA here is from genome assembly GCF_013339745.2 of Dermacentor silvarum. Classification (NCBI taxonomy): domain Eukaryota; kingdom Metazoa; phylum Arthropoda; class Arachnida; order Ixodida; family Ixodidae; genus Dermacentor; species Dermacentor silvarum. The sequence goes on from NC_051162.1 coordinate 155,559,038, forward strand.
TTGGTGTTTTAACGCGATAGCGTTTAGGGCCCCGTGTCGCAGAAAATCCAGCGTCGGCGTAGGCGTGGACGCACCGGCGTCGTTGGCGGGAATAATCATTCCGAACCACTGCTGGGACTCGGGGTAGCGCTTAGGCCGGTGATCCTTCAGCCAAAGGGATGAGTACGCCCGGGAGTTATAGCGAGAGAAAAAAAGTTTATTCTACATATTTACAGTGTCTCCAGATATGGAAGCACACTCCATGGGGGAGCACTTTGAAAGTCTCAGCTCACTACATGTCTGGGCACATAACAGAACACGTCAGGGCACTCCACTGCACCCAAAGTGTCTGCTTATAAAACAGTCGTCTTCCCTAGTTGACCCGACTAGGGAATCAGATGACCTTGATACGGCCAATCAGAGGGGTCGTATTGCTCACTGAACTCCGCCTCTAATGTTGCACCCTCGCCTTCGCATTTGCCGTAACTACGTGGCCATCTGGGAAACCGAGAACGTCGCCGTTCCCACGGTAGTAATTCCACGAAGGTGGTGGTTGTGGTCGCTTCTAAGTGAGCTTCTTTGTCATCGCGTCTCAGCCGGTGTCGGGCCGCGTCGCCAGGTAGGCGGCCGCTGATGAAGGGGTGGCAGCGGGGGAAGCACCGAAAGGATGCGCACTGACGATTTGAGACGCATGTTTGCCCGTCACCGTCGGTGTCGGGCACTGTCGCCGTCTGGGCGACGCTGATGAAAGGGCCTGCCTCGATGGGAAACAATCAAAGAATGCGCCCGGCCGATTCGGGACGCAACACCACCCCGACCGCGCAGGCCCTCCGTGTGGCGCAAGGCGTTAGTGAACAAAACTAAATTTCTCAAAGTAAAATCTGTCAGAAAAATCGTAAAGTACAACTCAACCACAACCTACAAACGTGACAGCGTCGTATTGTAGTTTGAATATACGAGAAAACATAATTCATTTGCCTGGAAGCCTCATAAGCAGCCAGGAGTCTTTGAATGCTATCGCGTTCTAGTGTTTAAGGTGAAGCTTAAGCGTCCTCCAAGTTTTTCGTAAATACACAGTTGTCATACTAACGCTTATATACTCGTGCGTACTGTGAAACAACACCCAAAGTGTTCGTGTGCAGTGTTCTCGCTCTGATGACAATATTTATAGTCGCGCACAAAAGTTAACAAATAAAGGTTCCACGAAAATTTTGAAATTTCGCTCTGATAAGGCAAGGCGCTTGTAATTTACTGGATCGATTTGAAGGAAGCAATCGCAATGACAGAAATGGGATTTCGAAATCGAGGCTATTTACCCAAGCTTCATGGGGAATTCAGTTTCTTCTTTTTCTTTTTATTATTATTATTTTTCTTGCAAATCTAGTGTCCCGGAAACTTTTCTGATTGGCGACTGTATACACGGTGCGCTAATATGAAACGGCACACCCCATTTTGAATGAACGAATAGTTTTATTCTTTCCGGGCATTTAGAGCACGAACCTCAGGCGTAAAGCTACAAGTAAGTAACTTGACATCTGGGGCCCAGAAAACTACGGTTTTGAAAATACGGGAGTAGTCCAACGTCACAAGGTGGTTCTCGGCTGAGCTAGCTGACAGCGTATACCTTTCGCTACGCCTGCAAGGCGCAGGTGAGACGAATCGGCGTATGTGTAGGCGTGGCAGCAAAGCATGGCGCCAAGACACAGCTAGGAGACACGATGGAACAGGGCCAATGCCTCGCCATCTGCGCCGTTACACTGCACTTTCGTTCCTACTCGCGCAGCTCTCGATACAGCAGCAGGCGCGTTGCTTCAAGGCTCCTCTATTTACGTTACTCACGTCACATCCGCATCCTCGACCGCGGTTGGCAACCATGGGCGGCTGAACGGCGGCGTCGGCAGCAAGGTTCGCCTCGTGTTGCGCTGCCTCTTCCGGCTGCTGCATCGACGTGGCTCTGCGGCAATAGAGGCGGGAGCTCCGTGTAGTTGCAGACGTGGCCACCAATCGCCGCCACTGCACGGACGAGGAAAAAGGAGCTCTATCACCGAGCTTCTGTAGGCGGCGACTACCAAGTCCTTCAAGGCATATTGACGACCTCAGCTCGTCATTAGTGATCGTCTCTTTTCGGCTTACCGCAAGCCCTCCTAACAGCGCAGGCAGTGGGCCGTACACATTCTAGCATCATTTCGTTTAGCGAATGCGAGTATTACATAATATTTGCAGACATATTTCAAAGTTCTAACGATACATGTCAGTAAGGCATAAAATGTCTATAAGCTTAGCCACTATGGTAGTTTTCTTTTTTCTTCTTCGGAAATTGAGCCCGAAAAGATTAACGGGCCCTGCCAAAAAAAAAAAAGAAAACTGGGCTCCAATCCACGCTGTGACGAGCGAAGCTGTGGTATCACCTGATCCGATAGACCAATGTGAAGTAGCCTTGAACGATTGAGCGATGTACTACGTGAAATGATTGACAGCAAGACAATTAAATGCACTGTACCAAAACTTTATTTCGTTGAAAGGATATTCATAACTGCTTTGTTATCGCTGTGGTAAACACTGAGGTTTTCCATTGCTACTTTAGGGAAATTCTTAGCTACAGTTAAATCTATACGCGACTTATGCACAGTGGTTGCCTGACATGGATTAGTGAAGCACATGAAACCAAATGAAACCATCACGAACTTCGGGAGTCCTAACTATGCGTGGCTTTCACATAGCGCTATCACAACACAAATGAAATCACTTACTAGGTGGGTTCGTCTTTTAGATATGAAAGTGCAGTGACGTCACTCCCTGCTTTGTATGTTACAGTTGCCGCTTCCCGGTGACTGCCGCTTATGCAACCGTAATCTTTACCGGGATCCGCCGTGGTTGCTTAGTGACTATGGTGTTGGGCGGCTAAGCACGACGTGCGGGATCGAATCACGAAACCAGGGCCATGGCAGCCGCATTTGGATGGGGGCGAAATGCGAAAACACCCGTGTCCTTAGATTTAGGTGCACGTTAAAGAACCCCAGTTGGCCCAAATTATTCTGGAGTCCCCCACTACGGCGTGTCTCAATCAATTCATGGTTTTGACACGTAAAACCCCATAATAAATTTTTGTATCTTTGCCGGTAAACGCATGTGGCGAACGCTACGCGCTTCGCATTGTTCGAACACCCCTATCATGTGGTCTTGGCACTTGGATTGTGCTTTTATTTAGTGAAGCGAATACTGCGGTGTGTCTTTCATGCGTAATTCCAATAGAGATCGGCCCTTTTCGCTTCAATTCCTGAAATGGTTTTTCTGTCTGTCGATGGCGACGAAGAACTCCCGAGATCCGAGTCATATACAGCTTCGCTGCAAAAGCAGCGTTCCAGACTAACAATGGTGAAGAACATAGACATAAGTCTTCAAGTAAACGGAGTCTTGGTAAGTCAGAAAAGAATACTGCTCATGAAAAGCAGGCTTTAAGAAGTTCCGGCGCTTGGTCTTCGTGATGTGACGAGATTTGCACAGCAGCCTGACTAGGACTAGATAATAGTTGATCAGTAAAAAGGAATTACGTTGAAGCCTTTAAAAAATTGTGCTGAAACCATCGAGGGTGATTGCCAAAGCAATACTTGTGCTGTTTTATGTCATATTGCGTTTTGCTTTGAAAAGCAAAGTCCCAACTTAGCGAGTTTTGATAATGTTGACAAGAAATGTCTGAACAATTGAATATACTTTGAAATACGCGACGTCGTACAAACGTGAAAGCCCTGCCATTTGAAGGCCAAATTTAGGAAAATTTTGCCCTTATGTTCTTTACTTATAGCCATCTTGGCCACGATTCCTTTTATTGCGATAGCAATTATATGGACACTTCAACCGGATTTATGCCGTCGCCGTCGTCGTCGCCGTGAGGTCTAGTATAAAGTCCAAGGGCGATAACGTCGTCGCCACGCGCCGTATACGCGAGGGAAAGCGCGCGAGGGACGCGCGCTATCACGGAGAGCGAACGCACGGCGGAACGCAAACGCGACCATCGCGCGAAAGGCCATGGGGGTATGGGAGGGAGGGAGGCGGGGCGACGCTGTGCTGAGGCACCAAATGCGTATCTTGCAACCGGGCGCGAGGGGAACTGGCCACTCAATCTCCAACGCGAAAGCAAGAAAGCGGGAAGGCAGCGCGGGAGGGAGGGAGGGGGGCAGCAGCTTCTACTCTGCCAACTGGGCTTGTACTTTGCACGCTTGTGGCGGTCGCCCGCACCGTCTCTTATCTCCACACGGCTGTGACTATTGTATGCGCTGTGCATTCGCCGCTCAGTTTCCGTTGAAGAGATAGACCGCCCGAACCTTCGCCCGCTGCGGCGGCTGCGCTTGCTGCCAGCGTTTTGACAGTCGTTGTCTGCGGTCCATTCAGTGTGATCTATTCATGATTGCTTGTGCGCGCTGACACCACGCTTGTTAATTCAGTTAGTAAGCGAATGTGTCCAAGTTTATGGAGCCGATAAAGCTACTATCCCTACTCCGAATATATCTCTACTAATTTGCTATCGCAATTGATGCTTCGCCGCCTTTCGGGCGAAACAGCGACATTTTTTGCTATTAGCTCTTTTAAAAGACGTAAAAAGGCACAAACTAGTATTCGTTTGTTAAATACACTAGGTTTCATTCGTCGACAGCAGTTATGCCGCGCAGAAACGTTTCCAACGTCTCAGCCGAACTGAAGCACAGGCCCACAGTGCGCGCGCACTTCAGTCCGGCCGTGCTAACATGTTGCGGAACAATGCGTGACAAGGTGGCGATTCCCGTGCTGGTGTCTGCGTACCCAGGGTGTTCCGGCAGTCCGTAAACGGTGTTCTGGTCCTCTAAGCACAGGTGTTAGGATGTAGGACAGCGCGCAGCATGCGCTAGGTACTAGGTGTTTTCAGGTTCTGTCAATCCCGAGTGGCCGCTACCGACAGTTTATGCAGCGACTACAGTGCCTAGAATATACAGCGACCGTCGTTTATGACGCTTTGTTGTTCGACAAACCACCGTAATACGTCGCTGCTAGCGCTGTTGCTACCGTCCACCGATCTTCAGTTGCGCCAAATTTCCAGAACATAGAAGAAGTGTTCTCTTCGTGTACAGTCACAACGTCATCGATGCGAATCTGTGATGAAACTTGGTCCGGGCGGTAGTGCGCTGATCGTAGCTGCAATAAATAGGCACGTTTCCATCTTCGCCACAATTCCATGCTGAGACGCTTGCGGTATTGAGTGCGTCGTTGCAGCTCAGCATGAGTCGATGTCTCTACGGTGGGGCCGCTCTCGGGCATGGCGATGGCTCGTTTTCCCAGCAAAAAGTGAGCCGGAGTTAAAGCTTGCATCTCTTTGGGGTCATTCTCAAGACGCGTTAGCGGTCTGCTGTTAATAACGACTTCAACCTGGCATAATCTTGCCATGAGACCTTCTGCGTCCAGGCTGGTGCGTCCTAAGGTCCGTTTCAAAGCGTCCTTGGTGGACCGAATAAGACGCTCCCACCATCCGCCCCACCAGGGAGTGCGTTTCGCAATGAACTCCCACTGATGAACGGCGGCGCTGGCATCAAGGCACCCTAACTGAATGCGCGTTGTGGCGGCATATTCTTGCAGCACAGGGACGAACGCTTTGAAGGTATCCCATAAACTGCAATATGCATAAGTGCACGCTCAATCTCTCTAATGTGTCCACAGGCATACCTAATCAGCGTAAGATTACACAGGCTGTGATCGAAATAGTTTTGGGCGGTATTATGTTAATCTCGGACAACGCAAACGTCTGTCCAAGTTCACTTGATCACGTGCGATGTCGCGCTGACCAAGCGGGCAGTTCTTTAGCACGAACGTGTCCGAAGGTTGCTCCAGTCAGGGCAAATGTGGCCGGTTACACGTCGACGTCACCAGAAGCAAGTGCCCTCACTTTTCCTTCTCTACACGTTTGTTTTGAAAGGACAAGCAATATACTGTCGCTACATTGAGAGAAAAATGAGGTAGAGTGCAGGGGTCGAATTCACAAATCTGCACGCTCGTAGTATCTGCTTGCCATTGGCTAACCACCTACGCTAATAAGTCATCCACCTACACGATTGGCTAGCAAATTTTCCTGCGAACAGTTATAGGGTAACAACATTTTGGTGAACACCGGCGCTGGGAAACAGCAATGCGGCAATGTTGCCAGCTTCGGCAAGGTCGAAGCATCAAACGTGGCTGCCCCCATGTATCAGTGATGCAGTTCAATGCAAGCATGAAAAAGAACTAGCAGGACGAGAACACTCAGAGAGAGGGCAGGACATTGGCTCAGCTGGATGCATTAAGAGTAGCCGAATGCGACGAAAGAAAGGCACTTTGGCTTCACATAACTTAGGCACGAATGCGACGTCAAATTTTGACGCAAACACCCCGCCGCGCCCAACTTTAACGCACAAAGCTGCTGAATACTTACGCAACAAGCGTCCCTGGTCTGTCAGGTGAGCTGAACAGAGCACTATAATTACGGACGACCGTAGCGCAAAGGACGCCTAACACCACTTGTCGCCTTGTTCTAAATTTTCTTCTTCTGCTATCCATTCAGTGGCGCGCGCACCAAGCATTTCTTCACTTATATCCTCGGACTAGGTATGAGGGGGCCTAGGGATGTATTTATACTCCTTTTTAGAACTCCCTCTCAGATCACAATATATTATTATGTTTGAATATTAACTCCGGAGTTATTTCGAAAAATGAAAAAGGGGAAGGAACGCAGAACTAATCATGTCCACTGTCTTGGGGTGCTATTCTGGACACACTCAAAACTGATCGAGCGTCTTGTCATAGCCTCCTGTCAATAGACAGGATACAGACAGTCAACAGACAAGAGGCTCCGACTGGACACAGTCATATTAAAAGTGTCCAGACCGGCACAGAAAATAGCGAATACGAAAATGCGACTGAAATAGGCCATATACAGAACTACTGGTTTCCTGGCATGACCTATTGTGAAAACTTCACATGCGAAGCTCCATGGTGAGTTCAGTGTCTCTTTAACGTTGGCCCAGTCGAATTTGTACAGTTCCTCAGAATAGACAGTGTAAAGTAATATACGCGTAGCATTATGCTGCTTAATATAGTTATGTTTGCAGTATTGCTGCTACACTCTTCAAAATTGTAATCTAAGGCGGAATTATGGCATGTTATTTAGGGCGCAGGTAGTTATATAACAATTAGAAAGAAAGAGAGAAGAGTGGGCTTCTCATACTACACTAGAGCGAGAGAGATATGCGTAAGCATATGTATCCATTCAGTGTGTCTATATATTCCTCATATATGTTTTACTCAGTGAAATTTGTTCCTGGGCATGTTGGTTGACTGCTAAGGAAAACATGATTGCGTGACAAAGAAAGAAAGACTCAAGAAGAAGCGTTAGCTCGTACACTCCTATCGAACTACATGGAAGCGGAGAAATCTTTTTCTCGGCTACCACTGCACATAATTTGATGCCGTAAGGTTGTTTCATTTGAAATAAAAGATAAAATATAGTGGTTCCATCTAGAAAAATTTCATTTTAAACCGTCAATATTTTTATTAAAAAGCCGCAGTTTCACCCGAAATGCGAAGCATCGATTGCGATAGCAAATTAGTAGAAAGCGATACGAAGTAAGGATATTAGTTTTATCGGCCGTACAAACTTGCAAACATTCGCTTACTAAGTAAATTAACAATCACGGTGTCACGCGCACCCAGTGTTGGGACTCGGGGTCGCGTTCGGGCCGGTGATCCTTCAGCCAAAGGGATGAGTAATAGCGAGAGAAAAGGTTTATTCTACATATTTACAGTGGCTCCAAATATGGAAGCCCACTCCATGGGGGAGCACTTTGAAAGTCCCTGCTCACTACATGTCTGGGCAAATAACAGAACACGTCAGGACACACCACTGCACCCAAGTTGCCTGCTTATAAAGCATTCGTCTTCCCTAGGTGGACTAGGGAATCTGATGTCCTTGGTGCGGCCAATCAGAGGAGTCGTATTGTTCACAGGACTCGCCTCTGATGCCCAACCTCCGAAGCAAGGACGAGGCCATCTGGAAACAGGGAGTTCACACTCCTTCCAGGAAATTCGTCGGCTTGGTTTCTTGCTCTCCCTGACGGTCCTCTTGCCAGGGTCAGGAGAGTGACCTTCGTGCTGGTCCCCGCTTCCACGAAGGGTGGCGGTTGTGGTCGCTTTTAAGCGAGCGTCTTTGTCATCGCGTCCCAGCCGATGTCGGGCCAGGTCGCCGGGTAGACGGCCGCTGATGAAGGGTGTGGCATTGGGGGAAACACCCAAACGATGCGCACTGCCGATTTGGGGCGCTTGTTTGCCCGACACCGACTGTCGCCGTCTGGGCGACGCTGATGAAAGGGCCTGCCTCGATGGAACAACCAAAGAATGCGCCCGGCCGATTCGGGACGCAACACCAGCTACACATGAACACATCTCGCTCCATGATCGCGGAAACTCGCTGTCAAAACGCTGCAGTCAGGAAGCGCGGCAGCAGCGGGGAGCGAATTGACCTTCGTGCTCTCTCGCTTCAACACGAACTAAACGTCGAAAGCACAGCGCATACGAAACTACCGGCACTGGGCGTACTTTCTCCATATCGCAGATCGCTTTGAAGACGAGGCCCTCGCGGGTGCACACTCTCGTGCACCCGCAAGGATGCACGAGAGTGTGCACCCTCGCGGGCCTCTTAAAGAGGGTGAGCAAGCGACACTTTGCTTTGTCCTTGGGGCTATTGTAAATGTTCAGAAGGAAGATGCATTCTTTCCGTTTACGATTGGAAATTAATTCGAGGAATAGGTGTTCGATGTAAGGACTATGCAGATCATGTTGAATAACAGGGATACGACGCCGTACTAGGGTGGAGACCCGGCGAAGAGGGTGGGTGGTATGGAAGGTTTGATAACCAGGGAGTGTGGTGGGGGCGTTATTGGTTTCTTGAAGTAGGATATCATCCGGGCGGCAGGTATGTTGGGGTAGGTATTGATTAAGTGCCGATTGTTTCTGGTGAAAGCCTCGGCAGTTCCACTGCCAAATGAGCGTGTCTTGATTAGTGTGAGCCATGATGAGAGATGGTGGATGTCGCCAGCGGCGTCCCGGAAGGGTCGCAGACGGGGGCGGATTGGCTAGGAGGCGCGAGAATATGATTTTCCAGGTTTGTAACTCGTTGGACAATACCAATAAGTGCGTGCTGGATTCCGAAAGTTGTGTCCGTAGCGCGGAATCGAACCAGGGACCCCTCGCTTCCGAACGCGCGGCGCTAGCCACTACGCCACGAAGCGCGCATGGACACACGCACCACGATGACAATAAATACCCAACATTAACGAAAGACTGCGCGTTTCTAACGCATTTGTGCTAGCGCGTTACGGCCCGTGTAAGAAGCTGGTGTAAGACGCTGTGGCCTCTCCGCCTTACCCCCGTATTCATAAACGCTCCTCGACTTGAACTTGACTTGCCACCGCCTTGGGCAGCGCGTTCGAAACGCTTTCAAGGCGGTGGCAAGTCAAGTTCAAGTCGAAAAGCGTTTATGAATACGGGGGTTATACTCTCTCAGCAGTCATGTGATGGCGTCGGCAAACGCGGTGCACGTTCCGGCATGTGTAAACGGCTGCGTAAGACGCTGTGGCCTCTCCTCCTTACTAGAGAGTACTGCACGTTTGCTAGCGACCCTTAAGCGGGAGATGGTGCAATTATAATGAAGGGTGCTGTTATAAAATAGGAATGACGTCACATATGGCGCGTGTCATTGGTGGAAGTCAATCGTTCGATTTGGTGCGGCGAGACTGGGAGAATTACACGGAGGATTCACAGTTTACCGATGATTCCCTCCGGAGCTTCGCCCACTCATCATCATTCACCCCGTGGATATGCGGTGTTTTTTTTTTTTTTTTTTTTTTGCGCGCCTCGTCTGAATGGCATCTCGTCGTCTGCGCCTTAACTAGATGGCGTCACCATACTGACGGAGGCTCGGATCGTCTGCGTTTATTGACCCTTTTCGCGGGGCACTTTGCTCTAGAGGAACGAGATGGCGCTTTCGGCGGTGCGCCATACGGTGCCTCAGCGAAGGCTGCGCATAATTACTAAACCATTACTGCGTCTGCCCTGCTACTGTGCGATCAGCTGTCGGAAATGCAACTGGGTGTTCACTGATACACTGTGCCCAATTCATGCTAAAAAATGTGCAACGATAAAGGGAAGACGTGTGCGATAGTTAGCTGCAAAAATGGTGATTCTCATATTAAGGAATCGAATCAACCTGTGTCGCCGCTGCTACATAAGGACCTGCCTCTATTGTCGGCCCTTCGCGATACACGGCTCTTTTCGAGGATAAAAAAAAAGATAATTCATCCGCCAGTGCTGCATAGCTAACCTCCAAAAGAGAGGACTTCAACTCCGGAACGTGGATCGGCACTTAAGAGTGAGTACAGCTCGTTAGAAAAGGAAGTAGCGCCACTTAATACAGTTTCTGGCACGTTATCTACACACATCCACCCCTACTCGCGGGCAAACTTACGCCCACACTATCTCTAACGTATCAATAAAAGTGAATGGGAGCACACTTCAATTAATGTGCCGAAGCATGAGTGACGGCGACTACACCGACAAGACACGAATGCTGGAAGCTGAACGTTTGGTGACGGTCCACAAAGTAAGCGAGGAACTAGCGATAATACGTCTTTGCTACAAGCTGCCACAAAGTACAGAACATTTACATTCCGAGCTTTGTGCGCAGCAAGAACAAGTATATCGCAGCAGACAACACCCGCGAGCGATTAGGCTGAAAATAAACAATCAGATATAGTGGCAGCATCGATGAACCGAGAAGTGCTAGTCAGCGGTATATTTCATTGTTATTGCTAGGCACACGTGACCGTATCGTTGATTGAATCTGATCACCATTACGTTTCGCGATTGAGGGTTGCCTCATTTAGCGAAAGCAGGCGCGTACGTAGCTGTCGGGCAATGCTTATAGAACCAGGCGCCGGCGGCCCGACGACGCGTGTCAGTGGTTGGTATATAGATATGCGGTGGTTACTTCATATGCTTCCGACGCAATTGAACAGCTCAATCATGCAAAATTTATTGGATCTGGTGCAGTGCAGGGTGCTTATAACCAAATGTCAAAGCATAAAGCGTGGCGATCGACCAGCGCGGTACCTGCAGCGAACCGACGCGCGGCAGTGATCACAGATGCCAGCGCGACTGATACAGCCCAAGTGCTATATTTTTATTTTTAGTATTTATTTATTAATACATACTGTCAATCCCAATAGGGATTCTAACAGGACTTGTTATAAATATATATTTGTTTACCTATTTTTTACCTTTGTTTACCTGGAATGGCTTTTCTTTCGAATGTCTGAATTTGGAACAAGCTTCGCTCACGGTGAACCTTAACGTAGATCGTGCGCGAAGTTTGTATTGAAGATATCGCGTACGGCAAGAATTGTTCGTGTGCGCTATCTCTGAAGCGAAATAAGCCAATACTATTGCAGCGTTAGGGCCATCTCTGCTCTTTCTCTTGTTTCCCTTACACCGTCTCACTGTGCTATGTTCATAATGAAGTAATGTCGAGTCTTAACAATTGTCGAATAAATACATATGCATATGACAGTAAACCACTACTGACCGTGAGTGAAAAGCGCTTAGTGGTCAGCGAAGCAGTATCTGCACGCTCGTAAGTATTTCACTTGATCGACTGTGCGAATTTATTTTTTTCGTTACTGTTATTCTTGAAAGCATGATGCTATTGTCCGCGTACTCATGCGAATGCCGTTTTTTTACTTTCTTACTTGCGCCGGCTCATTTAGCGTGTTTCTACGCCACGCACAGTTAGCGCATTACGGTTCCCGAACTCTAACACTGGCGCTAGGCCGCACTGATGAGGTTGAGACGTTCGTTTTTGCATTCTCTTGCTGCCCAAGCACATAGACAACGCTCAAAGATGGGTGAGCTCGATGCAGCACCACACTGTTGAAGTTAATTACCTTTTGGGCAGGGCCGCGTAGGGTGCGTGTGAATGCAGAGACAATGTTTTGGTGGACACAGGGTCTGCATACATCTTCCATAGGACACGATTTTTCCAGATCCTTGCGAAGTGTATTTACCGATCAGTTCTCTCGCAGAGTGCTCCAATTTGTCTTATACCGGTGTCACACGGCCACTTTTAATAGCGATCGAGACCGATCTGGATCGGAATGTTCGACCGCGATTGGCTCCCTTCCGCAGATTGAGCAAAGAAGCCAATCGCGACCAAGAAATGCGACCCATATCGGGCTCGATCACGATCAAAAATGCGCCGTGTGACCCCCGTATTAGGCACTGGAATGAAGTCGTGTTTGACAGAATAACAAATGTAGCCTCTACCACTACATGCGAGAAAATATTGCATCGAAGAGCTGACAATTCTCGCAACCTATTGGGAAATCTGCCCAAAAGAGTTTACCAAAATGAGTTATTTTACTGATGTGTGCATTGGTTCATATTAGACTGAAATGCCAAGTCCTCAGGTGATGCAGGAAACCGGCGAAGCGTGAACATACCACATCGCGACAGTGGTCTCGCGGAGTGCAGTGTTGTGGACACCTAGTCCACAAATCGTATTTCCGCGGTTGTTGTCCACAAACTGCACATGCGCGTACTTTTGATAATATCATAAGAGCGTAAGTCATTGACAAAAAATGAACTCGAAGCCTATCGCATGCAAGCGCAGGCTCACAGCCAACCGACAGCAACACTGACACACTCCACGCAACCGTCGGACGCCTCGTGAAAGTCTATATGGCAGCACCGATGAACCAGAAACTTTACTTGAGTCAAAAACATAACCCGCTGCTTCAAATGTTTGCCAATTATAAAGGAACGGAAGAAAACGCATCCTGATTTAATATTCATGAAGCGAAAGTTTTGGACAGGCTGGGAATCCATTTGTACCACGCTTTTAGTACATCCCATATTACGTAATGAGCTCTGAAAGCACTTACATGTCCTCTAAAGCTGTGGCGAAAGCTTCGTGTCGTCCGCACAGTCACCGTCTACGACATGTGTCGAAACGGACGTTTGCTGCGCCGCACCGGCGTCACGTGCTTGCATTGTAAACACGGAGGCAACGGAGGTAGCCGAGGCAAGCAATGGACGCGTCACCACGTGATCAAACATGACAGCGCCCACGGGAGCGCCGGGAAAAGGGTCAATAGGGGTTTCTTTCGCTGCCCGATAGCAAGCGCTTGCGTGGCTCAGTGGTGGTTTTTGCGTGGCACAGACGGGGGTTTTTCCAAACCCCGTACTCTACAGCAAGTGGCATCCAAGAGTATTCGGTTCAAAGTGCAAATTCTGTGATGAGGCAGCAAATCTGGTTCACATGGTGTGGACATGTCCGTCTAAACATGATAGCTCGCGCACTCTAGAACGCTGGGAGGCTTTGCTCCGCAGCCCAGACCCCAACGTCCAGCAGGACATCATCGGTCAAGCCCTTGCTGCTGCTGTGTCTCGAGGTATTGCAGCCGAGGGCTAGGGATTTCTCTCCTGACGTTCATTGACTGGCGTTTTTAATAAAGTTGTTCGTCTTCCTCCTTTTTTTCTTAGCACAAACCAGGATGCGCTTCCGTGCGGCAGTTGCCGCTACTTTTAGCAGATCCGAGGGTTTTAGCCGCTTCGACTTTGCGGCAACAAATATCGGGTAATGCGCCGTCCGCTGCTGGGGAACTTCGGCCGCACGACAGCCTTCGCCGAGTCGGCCCCACAGCAGTGTCATTCGGCGAGCTGCGGGTCGGTCATACTTTCCTCAGAACGGACCATACGGGTATCATCAGCCTTTGTTTTGCACAGAGCCGGTCACGTCACCTTCCTCCATAAACGTATACACGGGCAGCTGAAGCACGGCGCCGAGTCGAACTCCGTCAGAGCGGGGGTAGGCGGTCACGCCCGCCGCCGCAACAGAAGGGGTGCGCTCCTTCAAACCAGGCGAGAACCAGTGAGCGCCGGTTCTCGGCTGTGGGCTTTGCGACATGTCCCATTCGCTTTGATTAAAGCTTGCATTGGGACTAGTTGGAATAGCATAATTAGATGATGCAGAGTTAAGATAGACACACAACAAACACGAGCACCGACGAGGAGGTGCTTCTAAAAAGTGATTTATTAGAAAACATCACATGTTATATCTTATTCGCGGCACCGCTGCCCCCTCCCCTCTATAAAATGTCGATACGGCAGAAACTTGGGCCAGTTGGTGTAGCATAATTCGGATTCTGCAGGACCAGCAATGAACACACAGAAAAGAGCGACAGACACGCACTTTGGACTGACTATATAGCAACCGTATTAGTTTACTGTGTTGCCAACCCGCGGTATTTGATTGGAAATGCAAACTACGTGTTCGCTCCAACTTTGAAGCATACTACACGTTCAACCTAAGTTTAAGGCACTCCTCGGTATGAAAAAAGAGCGGAGGTAAACATATATTCAGTATGCTATCACAACTCATCATTCTGGACATCTTTACAAGAATTCCACGCCAGCTGCATCCAAGTTTTGTCGTATAGTGCCCAATCGTCCGCGCTCCACAGCTCCACACGTTCTTTTTTCATCTTCGGCATCTTCGCCAAGCCGAGTGCATCGCTGTTATTCGCGTGTGTATTTCAAGCAGTACACATCGACTACCCCAACGACACAATGACTAGATGTGACGCTTCAAAGAAAGGTTCGAAAGACGCGTACAATTAATGACCAGATGGTCTGCGGAATCCTGCGCTACATAATAATGTGCTCGTCGTCAACAATGTCACGCATTTGCAGCGGTATAAACTTTAAAACGTATCAACGCTGACACAAACAAGGAGTCTGGGAGAACTCATATTCTAGCTATCACTGTATAGTATTTCCCTAGTCAGCGCCCGACGCCCCACTCTTATTCATATCTAAATATTTTCAATTAGGTACGGCAGTGCTTCTCGCTTTGCGACGAACAAACGACAAAAAAAAACGATATAAGCGAAATCATTGACTAGACCACCGCGAAAACATGTTGCCGCAAAAAAAGAAGAGAAAGATATAGAGAGACGCACAGACGGGCAATCGAACTTCCTTGCGGTCATACGCTTCGCGCTAAAGTAAACTTCATGCACCAACACGCACTGCAGCATATTGGGTCTTATGCAATCAATCCCTGTGCATCGTGTCCAGGCCTTTCTTCCGCGCTAGTTCCGCGCCCTGCCGCGAGAGGTCTCAGCCGTCCGGGGACTTCTGCGCGTGCGCCCACGGGTCCTCGAGTTCCTTGTTCCACAGCGGGAACTTGGCCGCGCAGATGGCGCACGACGACCAGCCGAGCTCCAGGTTGGGCGCGTACACTCTCAGGAAGAGGCGCGCCTCGTACGAGTCGACGGCGACGCGAGTCAGGGCGGGCAGGGCATCCACGGTCATGCGCAGGTCGCGCTCCTCGAGCCCCATGTCTCTCAGCGACCGGTCGGCGTTCAGCGCCAGCTGCTCGAGCTTGGTCAGGCGTCCCGCCTTGGGACACGAGGCCTCGCGTAGGAAGCAGAACGAGGCGCCCCGGTCCAGGATCGACAGCGACCTCAGGTTCGGACAGGCGGCGATCAGCCGCACCAGACCCTTCGGCGGCACGTAGCTCACCTGCAGTTATACACAGGAGAGATCGGAATCGGAGAAGAGGAGGAGAGGACCGATGGCAAGAGCGTGGCGTATGATCTGCCACTCCTCATTATGATCTGCCACTCCTCAATCCTGCCGTCGGACAATATTAATAATGTTTTTATTGTATTATTATTGTATGAAACTATTCACGAGGCTATACTTGCATGGTTGTTTATTCTATGGCTACACCGCGTTGGACCCTCCGCTGTGTTGTGACTACCGAAGCGCTCCCTGTCGGCGCTCGTTAGTGTCACAATGCAGTGCTTGGCTTCACCGCTCCTAGATGGTGACTATCACATCCGTTACATCCGTTGCCGGAAATCAGTCGTGAAACCCGGGATAAAACACTTTCGTGTTAAAAGGACGAAGGCGAAAGCCTGCGCGCTCATGAGACAATCAAATTACTTGACATTCTCATTCGAATGCGTTGAACTTATTACTTGTTTTTCTTTCGACCAAAGGTCACGGGTTCGAGTGCCCTAATTGACGCCACCTTAATTAACTGTCATTAATTAACTTCGCCTTAACGTCAGCAGTCGAGGGTTCGACTCCCACCGAAGGTCGTGGGTTCGAGTCCATGAATTCACTCTATCTTAATTAACACGATGAAGACAGTGATCCGCACACCATCAAAATTGTTGCGTCAGCGTTTGCATATAGGTAAGACACGATGCCGGGTTGTTGTAGTGAGTCACTTACTATACGAATTCGGCATCGTGTACGATTTCGCGTCGAAGGCACGGTTTTCGCTCAAGGACGTTGAAGGTCGGCTAAACGACGAGACATATAAGCATTTCGCTTTATAAACGCACTGTATTTCGTGCAGAACCGTGACGCCGGGCACCCAGTTCCACACGGCACGTGCGTCCTCCTCCTCCTCTTTTCCCCCTCACGTATCTCCTCATCCGCATTTATTCCGTAAAACTATACCAGTTCATTTACGCCCACTTCAGAGTAAAAATTTTTGTTGGAAATACGTGGTGTCCAGAGCACGACGCTTCCAACTCTACCGATTGCTTCCGGCGCTTGCAATTCACAAAAGTCCGGCCTTCTAGATCGACTTCTGTGACACGAAATTCACACCGCCGACTGACAGAGGTCGCGCGACCAAGTTGGTCGCAAAGCGACGGTCGCAAATGGTCGCTTTGATCGAAAAGTGACCAATTTCATGAACTGGTTCATTGAACGATTCTTTAGCTACGCGACTGTTGTCGCAAAGCTGCTGCACCAATAGGCGGCGCATGAGTAGGACGTCGGCATACGCTGACGGTTATTTTGCGTGTTGTGCCAGCAGGTGTGAACTGCACCAATCGCGAGACATTCCAGTGTGGCGACGGGCAAGTCGCGCTAGCCGGTGTGGACATCGGTCGTCGAACATCGGTCGTCGTTACCTCGCGAATACGGAAAAATGAATTAATGCACAGTGCCCCTCACAAACAACCACTAAAATATATACCAGTTTTGTGCCACATCATTCCCGATGACATTTAGTGTACTTAGATGAACGTGCACGTCCAAAAATTTATCCGCAGCACTTCCCTACGGCGTCCCTCATAATCCGCTGTGCAGTCTTGGCAAGTTAAACCCTACAACGCAATTTTTGTTGTTGTCGAATTTATCAAACGTCGAATTAATTAGAAGCAATTCTACCAAGACACGAACCCTCCCTTTTTTATAGCGATAGCAATTACATGGACACCCCAGGCGCATTTCTGCCGTCGTGAGGTTCCGTATAAAGTCCAAGGGCGATAAAATCGTCGCAGCGCGCCGTCTGCTGTATGTGCGAGTGAAAGCGCGCGAGAGTGAGCCGGCGATCGCGGCTCAATCTCACGCACGCAAGGGAGAGAGGCGGGAAGGAAGCTCGTCTTTCGGCACGCGCAACGCTCTGGGGGGAGGGTAGGGAGGGGGGGGGGGGGCGTTCTACTCCGGGCGGCCGCGCGCGCGTCTGCCCGGGCCGCAAAGGGCGCGTCCGCCCGGACCGCAAGGCTGCGCAAGGCTCCGCGGTGACGGTAGGGAGGAGGAGGGGGGGGGGGGGGCGAGTTCTACTTCGGGCCCCGGTGGCCGCCTGGGCCGCTATATCTTGCAAGCCACTTGCGACGGGTGACAGAGTCCGCCGTGCGCTGTGTTTTCGCGGCTTAGTTCGCGTTCATGCAAGCCGCAGCACAAAGGTCAATTCGCTCACTGCTGCTCCGGACTTGCTCACACCAGCGTTTTAACATCGAGTTTCCGCGGTCATCGAGTGAGAAAGGTTCATGTTTGGTATTGCGCGCCTGACGCCATGCTTGTTAATTTAGTTAGTATGCCTATGCTTACAAGTTTATACAGCCGATAAAACTACTATCCTCACTTCGTATAGCTGTCCACTAATTTGCTATCGCAAACGATGCTTCGCCTTGTGGGCGAAACTGCGACTTTTTTTTTCTTCCTTTACGACGATCTATGCGTTGCCATGTTCTGTGCAATAGTCATGCGTATACACGCGGTCGCTAATCGCATTAAGAGTAACCGCTTTGCTATTGCAGGAGCGCCGTTTACAAAGACAAATATTAATGCGAAAGCATATGTCCTACGAGGAAGAATAGCTGGCGTTGTAGGCAACGAGTGGTACCAAAATTCATCATCACATGATGTGACGTCAGTATTAATACAGAAGATAGTAAATTGTATAACACCGTTAATTAGTAGTGATTATGGGTAATTAAAATGAAGTGAATTAAAGTGAATTACAGTGAAATAAGGTTGGTACAAATTAGAAAAGGTGGATTAAAGTTGAGTAAGGCTGAGTTGTGAAGGACACGTGACAATGTATGACGCCACGTATCATGGTGACGCGATAATTGGAAGTGAAATGATTCGAGATGCTCATGTATGATGTCACGTCACGTGTCACCTCATGACAAATGACCCGTCAGAATGCTTTCGCGTTCAAATCACGTAAGGTTACATAAGTGGCTCAACTTTTTTATTACTCATCATCATCATCATAATCAGCATAATCAGCCTATATTTTATGTCCACTGCAGGACGAAGGCCTCTCCCTGCGATCTCCAATTACCCCTGTCTTGCGCTAGCGTATTCCAACTTGCGCCTGCAAATTTCCTAACTTCATCATCCCATGTGGTTTTCTGCCGACCTCGACTGCGCTTCCCTTCTCTTGGTAACCATTCTGTAACCCTAATGGTCCACCGGTTATCCATCCTACGCATTACATGGCCTGCCCAGCTCCATTTCTTCCGCTTAATGTCATCTAGAATATCGGCTATCCCCGTTTGTTCTCTGATCCACACCGCTCTCTTCTTGTCTCTTAACGTTAGTGCTAAGATTTTTCGTTCCATCGCTCTTTGTGCGGTCCTTAACTTGTTCTCGAGCTTCTTTGTTAACCTCCAAGTTTCTGCCCCATATGTTAGCACCGGTAGAATGCATGATTGTACACTTTTCTTTTCAACGACAGTGGTAAGCTCCCAGTCAGGATTTGGTAATGCCTGCCGTATGCACTCCAACCCAATTTTATTCTTCTGTAAATTTCTTTCTCGTGATCAGGGTCCCCTGTGAGTAATTGACCTAGATAAACGTACTCCTTTACAGACTCTAGAGGCTGACTGGCGATCCTGAATTCTTGTTCCCTTGCCAGGCTATTGAACATTATCTTTGTCTTCTGCATATTCATCTTCAACCCAATTCTTACACTTTCTCGATTAAGGTCCTCAATCATTTGTTGTAATTCGTCTCCATTGTTGCTGAATAGGACAATGTCATCTGCAAACCGAAGGTTGCTGAGATATTCGCCGTTGATCCTCACT
This sequence comes from Dermacentor silvarum, assembly GCF_013339745.2. Classification (NCBI taxonomy): domain Eukaryota; kingdom Metazoa; phylum Arthropoda; class Arachnida; order Ixodida; family Ixodidae; genus Dermacentor; species Dermacentor silvarum. The sequence goes on from NC_051162.1 coordinate 155,578,471, forward strand.
CCTAAGCCTTCCCAGTCTAAGAGCTTGAATACTTCTTCTAAGCATGCAGTGAATAGCATTGGAGAGATTGTGTCTCCTTGCCTGACCCCTTTCTTGATAGGTAACTTTCTACTTTTCTTGTGGAGAACCAAGGTAGCTGTGGAATCCTTGTAGATGTTTGCTAAGATATTCACGTATGCCTCCTGTACTCCTTGATTACGCAATGCATCTATGACTGCTGGTAATCTCTACTGAATCAAATGCCTTTTCATAATATATAAAAGCCATGTAGAGAGGTTGATTGTACTCCGCAGATTTCTCGATTACCTGATTTATGGACATGGATATGATCCATCGTAGAATATCCCTTCCTGAAGCCAGCCTGTTCTCTTGGTTGACTGAAGTCAAGTGTTGTCCTGATTCTATTGGAAATTATCTTGGTGAATATTTTATACAATACTGAAAGCAAGCTAATGGGTCTATAATTCTTCAGTTCTTTAACGTCTCCCTTCTTATGGATTAGTATAATGTTGGCGTTCTTCCAGCTCTCTGGTACACATGAAGTTGTGAGGCATTGCGTATAAAGGGCCGCAAGCTTTTCAAGCATGATATCTCCTCCATCTTTGATTAAATCTACTGTTATTCCATCTTCTCCAGCAGCTTTTCCCCTGGTCATGTCCTTCAAGGCCCTTCTAACTTCAGCGCTAGTTATAGAAGGAGCCTCTGTATCCGGTTCATCATTATTTTGAATGAAAGTAGCTTGGCTGTTTTGGGCACTGTACAGGTCAGTATAGAATTCTTCCGCTGCGTTTACTATGTCATCGACATTGCTGATGATATTACTATGCTTATCTTTCAGTGCATACATCTTGCCTTGTCCTATGCCAAGCTTTCTTCTTACTAATTTAATGCTGCGTCCATATTTTACGGCTTCCTCAATCTTTCCCACGTTATAATTTCGAATATCCCTTACTTTTTTCTTGTTGATTAGTTTTGACAGTTCAGCGAATTCTATCTGATCTCTTGAGTTGGACATTTTCATCTTCTGTCGTTTCTTTATTAGGCCCTTTGTTTCTTGGGAGAGCTCACCTACTGGTTGCCTTGGTGCCCTACCTCCCACTTCAATTGCTGCTTCTGAGATCGACCTAGTTACGGTTTCATTCATTACCTCTATGCTGTCTTTATCTTCCTTTTCTAAAGCTGCATATTTGTTTGCAAGCACCCGCCTGAATTGGTCTGCTTTTACCCTTACTGCCTCTAGGTTGGCCTGTTTCCTCTTGACTAATTTCACTCTCTCTCTCTCTCTTCAAATTGGGAGAAATCCTAGACCTCACTTTTATTACTCAGTGCCCCTTTATTATAGCGACCAGACGTTGCATTCGTGCACGCTTCCAACAACCGAGTGTCCGCGAGCAACTTCTTTCCTTCTGGGGTTTTACGTGCCAAAACCAGTTCTGATTAGGAGGCACGCCGTAGTGGAGGGCTCCGTATTTGTTTTGACCACCTGGGGTTCTTTGCGTGCACGTGCACGCAACGTGCACTACAACGCAAGCACACGTGCTTCGAGCTCACCTCTAGCTCCTCTAACTGGGGGAACGCGTCGTCGAGCAGGTCGAGGTCGCACAGTTCGCAGTCGACCAGCTGCAGTCGGCGCAGTCGGGCACAGCTGGTCGCCAGCCCGGTCAGGCTGACGCCCGAGAAAGCGCGCAAGCAGAGGGCCTCGAGCGAGAACTTGGACAGCACGGCGGAAACGGCGCGGTAGCGACACCTTTTCGGCGACGAGCCGTCAGCCGAGCAGAACAGCGCCGACAGGGACCGCAGCTCCTGGGGGGTGCAAAAGAGAGAACGCAGGAAGCAGCGACAAAGCCTTTTGACTCAATTCATCTTAGTTTTTTACAGATTAGTTTATGCAAAAAACACTTGCAGATCCCGACAAATAAAAAGTTACAAGCGGACTCGGAGACTTTCCGCGGCTCAGAGACTTCTGCGCCAGAATACCTGAAAACATTCAGGATATACCAAGCATTGACAAGTCCCCGGCTGGCTTAACAAGTAGCAGTTTTAGACAAGATTAGCTACGAACTCCTTCTATTGCAGACTGCCTTGCTTTCGTATAGACATAGCCCTGTATTCACAAATAAGTACTCACGCTATAAGTGTTCGTGAACGCGAGTGCCAGACAATCGTGATGACGGGTATATTATTAGTGAAAGCGCCCAGCCAAAAAAAAAAGGGTGCTTACGAGCGAAAAGCTTTGTGAATTCGGGCCTTGGCCTTGTGGCCTTTGGCCATACAGTCTATATATACCATGTGTGTGTTGTATGCGTGTTGATATCTGTGCGCGCGCGTGTGTGTGTGTGCTGAGTGTGTGCTAGCGTGCATTTCATATGAACTTGTCACAAACAAAGAAGGCAGCGCCGGATTAGGTTTTCGTACTTCCGCTACAAAAGTTCTTAAGTGCCAAATTCTGTAAGTGTCAACCTAGTGGACATGTCCATTTCGTCTGCTGCTGAAGTGCTGATTGGCTGGGAGCGCCTGTCTCCTTCTGACGTGTTCGTCAGTCCAGCCAATCAGAACTTCGGCAGCAGACAAAATGGACATGTCCGCTAGGTGGACACTCACAGAATACCCCCCAGCTGTTTTTCCTCATGGCTTGGCTCCAACTACCTTTCTTGGCCAAGCAAGCCTGTCCTTAAGGCGAAAGCCTTCGGCGTCTATGTTGGTTTTAATCTTGGCGAAACTGCGCCGTGACGAGTAAAAACAGGTCAAGAAATGCTCGGATTGATGGATGTCACATTTCTCAGGGAGGTTCCTGTAAACAAGGTAAATTAGTGGCTTCGAAAAGAATATTTGGTGCACTTTGGTCTGGGTGGGAATGGAACCCGGTTCTCCGGAGTGAGAGGAACCCGGTTCTTCGTCGTTTTATTCCACAGCTGGCTCCGATACCGCTCATCCACGCCTGCGTTCCCATACTGCCCCCTCTCCCCCCCCCTCCTCCTCCTCCTTTTCTGCGAAGGCCATGACGGTACTGGCCGACTACCAGTATAGGTGCGGCGATTTCGGCGAGTTCTGTCGTGCGCTCCGATGGACGAACCTTCGTAGGACATGGTACAAAAATGAAAACTAAGCAAGTGTTTCACGTTTGTAAAACGGGAAGGCGAAAGCCTGATTGCACACTTGGCACACATTTGCCACAACATAAACGTATCTTAATAATGAGAAAAAGTGTACCAAGAGTGCAATCAGGCCTTCACCTTAACTGTTTTACAAAAGCGTAACACTTGCTTAATCTTTCTTTTTTTTCCGTAGCAATGACGCTCCCATGCGGCCCTGTTCGCGTAGCGCACCTGGAATGCGCCAGCGCTGTAGACGGCCGCCTCGGTGGCCGCGATGATCTGCAGGTGGCGGAGCACGGGACAACGCTTAGCCACCTCCAAAACGATGTCCGCCGACACGTACACCTGCAGACAGCAGCGATCCACGCTGTATCGTATGAACGTGTTACAGGGACACCAGATAAACATAATCAATCAATCAATATATGAATTTTATTAACGTGCCCAGAAACAACCTGCTGGTCTTGGTAACGGCACACGTGAGAACTTGGATTATTAATATACATACACAGTCGGTCAAACCTCCATCTCACAGTATTTGGCTGGGTACAAGAAACAGGTACACTCAACGTAAGCTGCGGCTTATTAAGGGCGAGAGGAATAGGTAGACACTAGAAAGATGTGAAACAATGGCACTATTCGAAGAAGCGTCGTGACACCAAGCATGGTAAATGTTACATTGAGTAAGACGGATGCATATATGCATCAATAAACATGCATAAAAAGTACACGTTTTAGACGATTGTAGTTTACAATATATATATATATAACAATCTAACATACCATAACGATATATTACATGTACCATACAAAAAATGTGGGCAGTTTGCACTAGTAGTGCAAGGCTGGGTCACAGCGGAGCTAGTTCCGGCTTTTGGTAAGTCTTGCTAGGTTTTGCTAAGTTTTGCGAAGTTATACATGGCTCGGCTAGCTTCATACTAAGAGTTGCTAGGTGTTGCTAGCTGTTGCTTCGGCTCGGCGACGGCGTTTGCCGGGGTGGCGGCCTCGGTGCGATGGTCAGGATCGGCTCTCCTTCGTCGATCGTAGTCCCCGCTGAGCCGCGCGCCGGCTTCTTCCTCGGGAGTCTTGCCTTTCTTCGGTCGCCCCATGGTAGCTGTACGCGCGCGTGTTCACTAGACGAGAGAGGCGACACGTCTGTCGGCGGCGCGCCGGCTGCTCAGAGCTTTCTAGCATGTCAGTGACGTCACGGCTAAGCGAACACTTGCTTCTCTTTTTTTTTTATTTCTGGGGTTTTTACGTGCCAAAACCAGTTCTGATTATGAGGCACGCCGTAGTGGAGGGCTCCGGATTAATTTCGACCACCTGGGGTTCTTCAACGTGCACTACAACGCAAGCACACGGGCGTTTTCGCATTTCGCCTCCATCGAAATGCGGCCGCCGCGGCTGGGATGCGATCCCGCGACCTCGTGCCACTTGCTTCTCCTCGGATGGGGAGAGGGAAGGCGATGCGCGCGCATGCCGCGACGAGACTCCGCCCAACGCACGCGTGTGATGCGAGGAGGTTGCGTGGATCGGCGACGCGCAGCTGGGCCGAGTTTTCGGTCGGCACGAAACGGACTTGCGAAAAGCTTAACAGCTCCGCTGTAAAAGAACATTGATGGAAATTTCTGGATGTCTGGACACCAAGCAAATCACATGAACAAGGCGTATATACCGAGTGTTTCAGCGAACACTGAATGTCTTTTTTTTTTTAGGTTTACCGTGGCAGATAGCGCGAATCTAGTTCATGAGATGGTCTACTAGAAGAGGCCGACATTACTTACACAAAAAAAAATGAAACGCTCAATCAACTTCTTGCAAAAAAATTCACTAATTGTGATTTTAACTAATCACCTTATGACCCATATTGCAATTTACAAATTCTAGCCGTGGAGTTGGCAAGGTGGATCCACTTGGAACGAATTCTCAGGATGACACCAGTTTCGAGACATTAATTACCGTACTTTCCGGAGGAATGCATTGGCGTTCCAGTTACTTTTCTGCTTTAATGCATGTAACGACGTTTCGTTAAGAAAGTAACTGGAACACCAAAATGCGCGTAGCTTGTTTGCGTGGGATAGTTGATCGGGTTTGACGTCCACGCATTTGCAGGCTATATGAGGCGTGCCTTTAGTAGGGAGCTCCATACCTGACTGATTTTTTTTTTGTACCTCATGTGATTGTCTAACACGCAGCCCAAGGAGCGTTCTGACTTCACATACTACATGCTACATGCTGCATAGACCTCGGACACGCCTTGACTAGGTCGTAGTCTTGACATCGTTCTTACCCCGACCAATTTTGGGCACCAGTTCAGTCAAAACTCAAAGGTCGTTGTGAACAGTTTTCTTTCGAAATCAGCGCAGATATTTCTTTGATATTTTTATTCGCATTTAAACGGTGCGTTCGTGCTATAGTAGGCCTGCATCACAAGAGAGGTCTGGTAGTAGACCTGTGCCGTTTGAAGACTCGCGCACATCACTTTTAGATCTAAACCCACGTTATTTTCCCAAGACTGCCGACTATATCGCCTGCTCTCGCTTCTTCTCTCCTGTCAGCCACGTTTACGGACCCTCAAACTCGGTCTCGTTAACAGCACTCACATGCTTCCACTCTATGCCTATCTCCTCATTAATTGTGGCATTCGTCTTGTGTCGTTTGCTCGCTTGAGAGCAAACCAGCGTGCATCGTTGCAGACCTCGATGATGTCTCCTCGAAGCTGTGTCTTCCTTGCAGACAGCCACAAGATTGGAACACGACTTACGATGGCAGTTGTGCGACGACGGTGGCACAGTTTCTACTATCTATACGCCTAAATTCTGAACACGTGCACCTAAACGCTCGGTGCCCACGCGCTTCAGCATTGCGCCCCCATCGGCGGCTCGTGGCCGTTAACAGCGGGAAATCGAACACGCGGCTTCGCGCTCACGCAGTTGAACGCCACTGAGTTCACTGCGGCGAACGCTGCTCTACATGTGTACAGTCGTCATCAATATGAAAGGGAACAGCAATTTTTTTTCCAATGCCCGTAGGGGGCTAAACACACATGCCCTCCATAAAAGTGTTCAGTCATACTAAAAGTTCAACACGAAAACTTGTTGTTATGTATGAAGTTCCTAGTTTGAACCCATGCGTCATAAGCTATCGTAGTTTTCTTTTTTAAAGAAATTCGCTGTACCCTTTCGTATTGATGACGACAGCCCTCACGTCGTCAGACGCGCTCACCTCCTTGGTGGGTAGCGCGCAGCCCAGCACCAGGCTGCTCCATTGCCGCAGGGCTCCGGCCTCCGCATCGAACTCGGGGAGCTTTGGTGATGCGCCGGTCGCCTGCTCCACAATGCTGGCCTCCAGCTCGGTCAGCTGCGGAAAAAAAGAAAGCATAAAAAGAAAGAAACTATATACGAAGTTGCTCGTCAAAACGGGGGCGCGCCGCTTTCCCCAATCCTTTGTGGTATAGCTGGCGCTCTGAGACGCTGTGTGACATTGACCTGGACAGGTCCAGGTCGTAAGGGAAGAGGTACCAACGTTTCTTCGCCGGAGTGCAATAAATCAGTCGTCATACCAAGACGGTCATACTGTCGTCGTCGCTGTCGTCTTGCCGCCGTCATCCCTCTCTCTCTCTCTCTCTCTCTCTCTCACGCGCGCGCGCACACACACACACAATTGCGGCCAGCTACCGGCAACATGCTTCGCATAACATCGATTGCCGCTGTGCTTGCTGCGTAACATTATTTCACTGAAAACCTCGCAAATAAGGAGCGTCCGGTATCTACCCACCGCCAAGTATCTAGCATGAGACCAAGATTGCTTCGCCTTCTATCCTCGGCTTCTATCCACTTGAAATTAGTTTCCAAGATGACGCCAGTTTCGAGATAATTTTTCCGAAAGTGTGGGACAAAATACATGGGCGTTCCATTTACTTTTGTGCTTCAATACATAAAAGAGGTTTTTCGTAAAACAGTAAACGGATCAACAGTGCATTTTTACGGCGAGTTTGATGGAGCGTATCTCCAAATTAGCGTATCTCCGGAGGACCATACTAAGTGTGTCCTCCTGGCAAACTCACCAGCTACAATTCGTAAACTGCAATATGTGTTGTAAAGTATTAACTAAGAAGTTCATTAGTAAATATTCATCAAGTATTTGAATATGTATTGCGACTTTTGCGTGCCAGTAATGTCCGCCTCTCTGAACAATCCACTCAAGGACTAAAATTATGGGATCTGCAAGAAGCGATTTTTTTAATTGCACAAAGGTTAAAAATGATCCCCACGTAGGTGGAGCCCACCACGAAGCTCGACGTGGCTTCATCTCAGTACACACACTTAAAGTGCTGAAACACCGACGACCTGTGCAATTTGCACCGTAGTTTTTTAAAAATTAAATTTGGAGCTCTTTCGTGCCAGAACCCACGCCGTGGTGGGGGACTACAGATGAAGTTTGACCTCCTGGGGTTATCGGACGTGCACCCAAATCTATAAGCACACGAGCGTTTGCGCACTTCGCCCCGATGAAATTGCGGCCTGTGTCGTACCCGCAACATCGAGCTCGGCAACCCAACGTCATAGCCATTAGAGAGGTTCAGCTTGTCCGGTAATCGTTAACGCAGGCGGACCGGGAGTTGGGGCGGAGGCGTAAACGTAATCTCTGCGCCACCAGGTGGCAGCATGGTGCTTCCACCTGGTGGCACAGAGATCAAACAGACAAAAACAGCTAATATTGCAGTAACCACGCGTATTCTACTTCACTGCTGGTGTTAATTTTCGCCAGTGGTGTAATCGTGTTGCTGCCGAAAATTTATACCAGCAGCGATGTGGAATACACTTGGTTACTGCAATATTAGCCGTTTTGTCTGCTTGAGCTCTGCGCCACCAGGTGGCTGCACCATACAGGCCGCTCACGTTTACGCCTCCGCCCCAACGCCTAGAACGCCCCGTCCGCCTCTGTTTACCCGATTACCGGACAAGCTAAACCTGTCATTTAATTATTGGGCTATACCACGGCGGATCGAACCGTAGTTCAGCGTAGTTCGCCCATATAATACGAAGCACAGACGCTGCGCACCAAATCAAACTCGTCTTGCACATAGTGTCTCGCACAAGTATCGAACTACTTGGTCGTGCTTACAAACGAGACGCGATGCAACGTCGCTCGCCACTCGTTGCCTCTTCGCCTCACGTTTCTGCTCAAAGTGCTCGTCCACTCATCGTTAAACATGGCCGCCAAGCATCGCTGCTCCACTTCTCGTTTACGAGCCAACCAACACGCTGGCCATCTGCACCACGCTTCGCACTCATGACGAAAATGGTCTTTTTATTGCGCTCGACGTTTCCATTCGCGTCTCCGTCTCTTTCACACTCAATGCACACTTTGGTTACTTTTTAGGCTGCAGCTTATGTTGCCGACGTCATCAGTGGTAAAATGAGGGTGGTACAAAAAGACAAGGACGGAAAAATAGACACCATAAGCGCTTGCTCGCAGATCTAAGAGTCGTGTGGTCTTCAGTTTAGGAATCTTGACGTTTGCGTTTTTTGTCATTTTAATGCGATAGCGATGATATGGACGCTCCAAGCGCATTTCTGCCTGCCGCCGTCGTCGTCGCCGTGATGTTCCGTATACAGTCCAAGGGCGATAACATATCGCCGCCGCGCGCTGTATGCTATATGTGCGAGTGAAAGCATGCGAGGGTCAGCCGACGATGGCGGCTCAATCTCGCGCGCGCAAGGGAGAAAAGATGTTCTGTATAAAGTCCTAGGGCGATAACATCGTCGTCGCGCAGGTTGGCGCAGAAATTTGCGTTTGTATCAAAAATGGCGCAGTTGACGCAGGAATCCCACCCCTGCGTACGTAAAGAAATATCGTTCCGCTCACCGCGTATGCTCCCTACTTTGTTTGGTTTCGGTGGTTTACGTGCACTGTGATAACGCACGTTATTTGGAGAGTTTAACGTTCGTAATGTTTACACGCGCTAAAAAATAGCGTTGTCGAACATGGCTCCCGCTTCAGCGTGAATTCTCGTGATAGCTTCGCTAGCTCTCATCCTCGTTGATCGCCAGTAACTAAAAAAATAAGCTTTCGCTTCCTCGAAACTCACCCGAAACGTTACTTATGAGCGTCCACTTTCTGAGATCGTTCGGCGATTCCGGCGTTTGTAAGAGCAACGAGACGCGTCCACATAGCAACAACAGGATGGTTGCAAATTGACTGTCTTGGCTTGGATACGTGTGACACGAGACACAAAACGGCGCTCTGTTTTTATTGCGATAGCAATTATATGGACACTCCAAAGCAGATTTCTGCCGTTGGCGTCGCCGTCGCCGTGAGGTTCCGTATGACGTCAATGGAGATGAAATCGTCGCCGCGCGCCGCCGAACGCTGTATGTGCGAGTGAAAGGGGGCGAGGGACGCGCGCTTTCACGGGGAGTGAACCCAAGGCGGAGAACAAACGCGCGTTCTGCGCCGTCCTCCCTTAAGGGCTGCAGAAGTAGGCGTCTCTTTCCTCCTTTACAATCACCATATATGTAGAGCAAACGCGCCTTCTTCCGACGCGCGAAAGGCCATGGGGGGGGAGGCGACGTTTAGCTGCAGCACCAAGTGCCTATTTATATCAGAGGCTCCGGCAGCAGTCACCAACGCCGCACGCATTTTGTGCGAACGCGGGCAAAACGCCGACGGTGTCGACAAGTTCTGCGTGTGGCCGGTGCTGCTGCATGTTCAAGTTTATAGAGATGATGAAGCTACTATCATTACTTCATATAGCTCTCTATTAAGTTTGCTATCGCAATTGATGCTTCGCCTTTCAGGTGAAACTGCGACAACTTTTTAACGTTTTCCTTACGCGAGTTTCCTACAGTTTTCTTCACGGTAAACTAAAGGCATTGAAGGGACGGACACGCACCGTAACGGCCCGCAAATTAAGGAGCTTGCGTTTAACGTACGTAAGGCGACAAACGCTATTCTAAAACTGTCTAATTAGTATAGCGTAAGGTAACGCAAACGTAAGGAAGAAGAAGATGATGATGATTTATTGCCATCCCCTTTGAAACGGGGCGGTGACAATTATAGTCAGCGAGCCTGCTATATGCTATATACATGCGTTTCACTCTAGCATTTTTATACATGTCCTTAATCTTTCCTTTCTATTGTTAGAAGACAGGGCGCCGTCTGGTGCCTGGTGTCAAACATATCCAAGCCAACACACTCCATTAGCCGACATACTGTTTTTTCTATGTGGACGCGTCTCATTACGCCTACAGACACGGGAAGCGCCAAACCATCTCAGAAATCGGACGAATTATGCGCTCACAGTTAACGTTTCAGGAGAATTCAGAGGAAGCGAAAGCTGATCTCAATAGTTACTGGCGATAAACTATAACGACAGCTTAACCATCACGAGAATTCCCGCTAAAGCGGGTGCCATGGGTGCCGCCATGTTGGGTTACGCCATGTTGGTTGGGTACGCTATATCTCATAGAGGATGTATATACATAATGTACGTTGAGCTCGCCCAATAACGTACGTTACCATAGCGTACGTAAAACGCCGAAAAGCAATAACGTACGGAGCATGCGCAGTGAGGACTACACTATTTATTAACGTACGTAATGCGTTTACGATTTCTTGCGCAAACGCTTATTCTAAAACTGTCTAACTTTCTTTAGGTTTCATCTCGTGCTCCCTCTAGGTGCGAGGCCTGCAGCAAGGCTGGCTGCGCTCCTCATAATGCCAGCGTCGTGAGACGCCTGGTAGCTGTCCTGGCGGTGTTTCTGCTGAGCTGCTGCAGTTGCGGCGACATTCTTAGAACATCGTCCGAGGAGCTTCAGCGCAAAGCTAAGACCTGCTATCGTTGTCTTATGGTTCGCCTTTCTGGCCAAAGTGCCAAATTTGATAATAAATGGAGTTACACAGGAGTACAAACTTAAGAATGGCACGACACAAAATACGCGTACATGAAGAACGCTACGAGTTGCACCTTCGGTGTTGGTTCAGGAAAATTTCGGCGTAAGTTCCTGGGTGGGTATGTACGTACGTCAGCGTGTGGTGTGTGCTTTTGAGCGTATGCGCGCGTGTGTCAAAAAAAAAAGTCGCAGTTACGACCGAAAGGCGAAGAATCGATTGCGATAGCAAATTAGTAGACATCTATACGAAGTAAGGACAGTATTTTATCGACCGTGTAAACTTGCAAACATTCGCTTACTAACTAAACTAACAAGCATGGTGTCAGCACGCACAGGCCAACATGAACACATCCCACTCGATGACCGCGGACACTCGCTGTCAAAAGGCTGGCGTGAGGTAGCGCGGCGGCGAGCGAAGTGACCTTCCTGCTGCCTATCGCTTCAATGCAAACTGAGCGGCGAGAATACAGCACGCACAAAGGTATGAGCCGTCAGCGCACCTAGACTCTGCCCCTAATGCAGATAGCTTTCAAGATAAGCCCCGCGCGACCGCGCGCGGCCGCACACTCCTCAGTTGCTGCCAGAGTACAACGCCCTGTTATCCCTTCCCCCCCCTCCTTCCTTTCCGCCCGCTTCCTTGCGCGCCTTGCGGTTCCTTGCGACTAAAGACGGCGCGCTTCCTCCCCGCTTTCCTCCCTTGCGTGCGCGATACTCGCACTCGCGCGCACAGCATCACGGCGACGGCCGCGACGACGGCGAAAATGCGCATGGAGTGTCCATATAATTGCTGTCGCATAAAGAAGTCAACGACAATATAAACGGCAGAAATAAAGAGTACAGCCCGCACCTTTGCGCATTGTTCCGCCAGGCTGAAGGCCGCCCCGGTGCCCAGGAACAGGTGGTTCAGGCGCAGGGCGTTGCAGTCACCGTACAAGAGCCGAAGACTGGTACGCACCGGCGACAGCGAGGCCTGATGTCACAGCCCACGTGTGCGCGTACGTGGAAAGAAAAAAAAGTCACAGGTCTGCGCGGCTCACGCAGCACAGTCACAGCGTAAACTGGTTGAGCGGCGCAAGAGTAGCTCAAATTTCGGCACCACGCACAACAAGGTCTTCGCAGCAAAGTGTCTTCGCCTCGATTTTGACGAGAACGATCTGAACTGTCCGGCCGGCGTCGACGGCGAGCTGCGGCTTGTAATGCTCTCTGCACAGCAGTCTGCTGAGCCCGATGATGCCTGGTTGTAGCCGCGCACGTAGCTCTACGATTCGCTTATTCAGTAGCGGTTCGTACCTTGCGAGGAGACGCCATAACGTGTATCGAAGAGGTACCCAGAATACGTCATCATCATCATCATCATCATCAGCCTATATTTTATGTCCACTGCAGGACGAAGGCCTCTCCCTGCGATCTCCAATTACCCCTGTCTTGCGCTAGCGTATTCCAACTTGCGCCTGCAAATTTCCTAACTTCATCATCCCATCTGGTTTTCTGACGACCTCGACAGCGCTTCCCTTCTCTTGGTATCCATTCTGTAACCCTAATGGTCCACCGGTTATCCATCCTACGCATTACATGGCCTGCCCAGCTCCATTTCTTCCGCTTAATGTCAACTAGAATATCGGCTATCCCCGTTTGTTCTCTGATCCACACCGCTCTCTTCCTGTCTCTTAACGTTAGTGCTAAGATTTTTCGTTCCATCGCTCTTTGTGCGGTCCTTAACTTGTTCTCGAGCTTCTTTGTTAACCTCCAAGTTTCTGCCCCATATGTTAGCACCGGTAGAATGCAATGATTGTACACTTTTCTTTTCAACGACAGTGGTAAGCTCCCAGTCAGGATTTGGTAATGCCTGCCGTATGCACTCCAACCCAATTTTATTCTTCTGTAAATTTCTTTCTCGTGATCAGGGTCCCCTGTGAGTAATTGACCTAGATAAACGTACTCCTTTACAGACTCTAGAGGCTGACTGGCGATCCTGAATTCTTGTTCCCTTGCCAGGCTATTGAACATTATCTTTGTCTTCTGCATATTCATCTTCAACCCAATTCTTACACTTTCTCGATTAAGGTCCTCAATCATTTGTTGTAATTCGTCTCCATTGTTTCTGAATAGGACAATGTCATCTGCAAACCGAAGGCTGCTGATATATTCGCCGTTGATCCTCACTCCTAAGCCTTCCCAGTCTAACAGCTTGAATACTTCTTCTAAGCATGCAGTGAATAGCATTGGAGAGATTGTGTCTCCTTGCCTGACCCCTTTCTTGATAGGTATCTTTCTACTTTTCTTGTGAGAACCAAGGTAGCTGTGGAATCCTTGTAGATGTTTGCTAAGATACGTGACGCACATCAAACATGGGGAAAGCGTTGATTGCGCGCCTCGTCTGAATCGCATCTCGTCGCACGCGGCGGTTGCAGGCACGTTAACTAGATGGGCCACCATACTGGCGGAGGCTCGGGTCGTCTGCGCCTGCGCGCTTGCCTATAGGGCGCGTATAAAGGGAATTTTTCTTCTGCCTGACAACAAGCGCTTGCGTGGTTCAGTGGTAAAGTATCCGACTCCCACGCAGCGGGCCTGGGCTCGATCCCGGCGGAGAGCGGGTACTTTTTTTTCGCATTTCCGGCGATAGCGGTTACGGGGCGGCGGCTGCATCATCGCGACCAGAAACGGCTGTTGGAATGAGGCCATAACAGCTTACGCTGTATAAAAGAGAACAACAAAGTCCAGCAGTCTCGCTGCAAATCCGAAGCAGCGAGAACAACAGCTAAATGTTTCACGACCCTCAGTGAGACTCACGGTGATTCGCGCCATATTAGCCGCAGATGACAATTGTAGCGGGGCGCGAGCGAACAATCCGCCTTTGAGAATAACTAGTCATTGACAGCTCAAAAATGAAGCGGCAAATGACCTCACAGGCATACACGCGCCACCGAATCACTTCGTCCGCATATTCTTACGTATCCTCTGTGCGTATGTCTGTAACGATGTTGTCCTCACCGTACGCGCTTGGAGAACCCAACGCAGAACGACTGAGCGACTGGCAACACCACGGCATGGCGTGAGCCGGACTTCGGCGGGAGTTGCCAGTGCCGGTTTATTTCTATGCGGCGTAGAGTGAATATAAACAACTCCAGAGGAAACTCTCCCCATAACACCCATGCATTGAAATCAACAACCGCAAAGACGTCGTCATGTTGCTACTCTGCGCAAGCGCGCATGCGCAGATGACGATTTGCTATTCAGACGAGACGCGCAATCAACGCGATCACGAGCGCCCCTTAGCATGGTGGTGCCATCTAGTTCAGGCGCCTGCAAATTCAATCTTTTATGCACCCGTAACTTTTACATAAAACGTTTTCGAAAGAGCCATTCGATATTTTAGAAAAATATATGGAATGATTTTTACACGTTTTCCATGCGTACGTGCTACAGTTTCCCGGTGAATCCCGGTGCCGCCGGGAACCCACCGGTTTTTCTCATGGGTAGAGATGTCCCCTGGCCTGGTGCTCGGCTGTCGTGGGAGTCCACATCTCGAAAGAGGGCCCAATAGAGATTTCAGCTGTTGTCTCTGGGCGCCTCTTGTCCAACCACAAACGGCCTTGTAGACGAGCATCCGCCGCGGCTGTGGGAGGCAAGTGCGGCCGCCGGGTACCTACCGGTAAAATAGGTACAAGCGCGCTCCCGGCCTGGTGCTCGGCCATTATGGGACCTCAACGCTTGGAAAGGGGTGTTTGACCTCAACCCGAAGGTGCCCCCACCTCAATAGGTGCTTGGGGCGCCACATGGGAAATGACCGCCATGGGAGCGGCCCAGACATCACTTGTTTTCCGTGCTCACGTTGGTTTCGACGGGAATTCAGGGCGCAGGCTCCTTTCCCAAGCTTATCACCCCTGAAGGAAGCCGAACGCCAGGCCGGGGTACGCTTGTACCCTTTTGAACCAGTGGGTGCCCGGCGGCGGTGGGAATCGAACCCACAGCCTCCCGCAGCCGAGGCGGGCGTTCTACCACTAGGCGTATCCATGCGTACGCGCTACAGTTAAAGCTTGCCTGTGCACAATTTTTGCATACTTGTAGCGTTACAAAATGAGCCGCATCTGCGTACGTCAAAGAACTGAAGAACTCCGCTTCTGTGTATGTATATTGTGGCTGATCCTATACTGCTTTGGTACTATTAGCCGCTTGCGTCAGCTATTTCTCAACGATTCCTTTAGACGGGCCACTTGGTTGCTGCATTCTCGTTATGTTAACAGCACATGTATAAATGCGACACAAAGTCAAGAAAAAACTAATTAATTGTATTAGACAGGGCTTTGTGGTGTCTGAGTCAACACTTCGTGTCCGGTTTATATTGACCTGGTAACACGATTCCAGAAGCTGTATTTTGTAACACCGGTGTCACGCGTACACTTCTGATCGCGATCGGGGCCGATCCGGATTAAGCTCAATCGGGACCGTGTGCTGCTACACGGACACTGTCGAATCGTGCTACGTGAATTGCGATCATGTTTCTCGATCGCGATCGCAGGCTAACGTCTGCGCCCCCTAGCGCAGTATTCCGAAAAAGCTAAAAACAAATAGTGCAGGCACCTAAATGAAAAAACGTTTAAAAACCTTTTTTATCACCAATAGTCAGCTGTAAAAAATCAAATATTTTCCTAATTTACCCATACTTAGCAAATATGCATTTGCACCCAAGGCATTATGCAGTTCTGAAAATTGCAGACGATCAGCAGACGATAATAACTCGACCCGGATCGTTGGACCGTGTAGCAGCGACCAGTGTTGATCGCGATCGAAAAATCCGATCCGGGTTGGTTCCGATCGCGATCAGAGGACGTATTCTCAGACGACCACTTTCGGCCGTACTATCGCCTTCGCGTGGCGCAGTGCTCAACCAGCCAATCAGCTCATCCGGTTTTGCTAAACCAGCCAGTAAATGAGCACTGAAAGCGCTCATTCGTCCGAGAATACGTCCCAGAAGCGTACGCGTAACACGAATGTAATACGGACCGCGATCCGATTACCCAAGATCGAGACAATCGTGACTTACACAGTCACCCGACTCGCCATTTGCTAGAGCGTGCGGCAGCCCGTCGTCCTTCGCGGAGGGCGTCAAGTACTGCTGGTGCACCGCGAGGTCGTGCAGCAGGTAGAGGGTGTCCAGCGCCGGGAACAGGGCGAGAAGGTCCCACAGGCTGTTGAAGTTGTGCACCAGCACCACTGTGGCGGCGCGGGAGCACAGCTGCGCCACTGCCTCCCGAAAGCGACGGGAGCAGCAGAAGCGGGGGCAGCCCGCGAACACCGCGACCTGCGCTTTATATGTGCACCGTCAATAAACGAAACATTATCCGTGGCTGTGGTGCAGCCAAACGGACAAAGACGGATAACGTTTTGTTCACTGACAAAACGTTAGCACTGGGCTGATAAGGATCGGATCGATTGCGATAATGGTGATACCGACCAATAAGGGTTGATAAGGCTCAGATAGAGTCCGATAAGGTTGATAACAAGAGATAAGAGTTTGTGAGTGTCGGATCTAGTCTGATTATGTTGATAACGACCGATAAGGGTTGATAAAGGTTTACAATGGTCGGATCAAGTTTCATAACATTGATAATGACATCGGGCTGCATGGAGATGAACAAGTGGCATAATGCTTACGCATACTTAGACAATTGACCCAGAAGAGTTCCTGGGTAAATTTCGTTCTTTTCGCTCGTCCTTCGATCTCTGTTACATAATAAACCAGTAAGAGCATGGCAAGCCTCTTGCACCGGCTAACCACTCCACGTTTCATTAAAAGTTTCTCTTACCAGCGTGCACGTACTTTGACACACTGGTTGATGTAAACGGTTTCCTTGCGATATGTTCTTTGAATAGGAGCACAATTGGTAGGCTCCGTGGTGTTAATAACGTAACCTGCCAGTGCGTGTTCAAGAGACTTGTGCCCTAGACTAGTGGTCGGGCATAACGCAACACCTACGTCCTGAGCAGTTTAGCTCACAGGACCCAAATTCAAAATATCTTTTTAAATGCGAAGCATTTCTTGCCGGCGGCTCTGTCTGTTGTCCCGCGTCCCACACCCCCACAGCGCATGCGCGTCCCCTCCCACTCTCTCTCCTCTGCTACGCTCCCCCCTTTCTCTCCTCTAGGAATACTCTACGGCAGTGTTGCCAAGTCCGACGAGGCGGCGTAGCCAAAAGCTAGAGAAGTTGTAGCCCAAATGTAGCCAAACACAAAAAAGTGAAAAAAAGTTTCGTAGCCAAATATAGCCATTATTATTTGCAGTTTCATTTGTGTATACATTTTCACATTCGACTACGGCAATCCTTTTTTTTTTTTGCACAACTCGGTGTAACAAAATGTCCTAGCCGCCATTTCGGTCGGCCCTTGACATCAACACCAGCGACATCATGCTTGCACAGAACACTTTTTTGTTGGGCCCGGAAGCTCTTAAGTTCCATCGAATCGCTGCAGAGGGCGAAATCGGTGCTTTTATTTTATGACAGTACGAAGTTATTATTTTTAGTTATTTACAGTAATAATATTAACTACAAATTCTGCTTTTTAGCTGTCGTGAACGCAAAATAATGTTTACCATCATCGATCCCTCACGTCATCTCTGCCTACGGCGTAAAAGTTCAGCTGTCCAGCAATCTGCGACGTGCTCACGGCTTCTTTTTTTATGAGCTAAAACAAGTCTTTCGCGCTATGATATCTCGTGTTATTTGCCTCATCATCCTATCTTGTTTTCACTTTTTTTAATTAGCTTGGCCCGGGTTAGCTGGTACATGGTCTATACACTGTTCATTTACATCAACCTGGCCGCCATCTTAGGTCTCTAGCACGGCAAGAACATGCGTTAAAATAAACTGGCAGACAACAGATGTCACTCGCTCTCTGAATCGGTATCAGCGAAGCTTTAAAAGATTGCTGCGCAAAACGGCACACCATGAGTGTAAGAAGCGCGCAGTCGTTTTCGGCGATGAGCACGTCCCGAACATAACTCACTCGAAATGGTAAAAGCCGCGACAGCACGCAAAGAGCAAAGGTAAACAACAAATTGATAACAGTGATTATGCTGTGAAAACCGGTTACTGTCAAAAAGCAAATCATGTTGATGTGCTAATAAAGTTTTAGAATAGGGGCCCCCAACGTTTGGGGTCCCAAAGAGCTTTGCGGGTGTTAGCCTTGGGTCATAAATATTAAAATAAAATATAACATTTTATAATAAGAGTAATTTAGATTTACGTGTTTAATTACAATTTAGAACTAATTCTATTAGCTGCAAGCAACTTGTGGCGGTTAGTTTTGAGTAACCAACTTTACGTACCTTCACGCAGCCAAGTATATCCGTGTTAGGCCTACGCGCCATGAATTCGGAATCAGCGGTGTCTAATCAATCAATCCTCATTACACATGTTAGTTGAGAGAAAGCGATAACCGCCATCACTTCTCATAGCTTACGAAC
Source organism: Dermacentor silvarum (assembly GCF_013339745.2). Taxonomy (NCBI): domain Eukaryota; kingdom Metazoa; phylum Arthropoda; class Arachnida; order Ixodida; family Ixodidae; genus Dermacentor; species Dermacentor silvarum. The sequence goes on from NC_051162.1 coordinate 155,596,929, forward strand.
TTGACGCGTTACCACGAATTGAGCCCAGCTTGGTGCTAGGTTAGAGCCGTCGCTTCGATGGGCGCCGCCATGTTTGTTGACAAAAGCTTTTGGAGCATCTTTTGGGCTCCTGATAAATCGCTGAAATAGTGTGCCTGACGTAAAATCCAAGCACAGTTTGCGTCTTGCGCATGCGCAGTGGCTTCGACGCTATTTCTTTGGGGCCCCCAAAAGTTTGAGGCCCCTATTCTAAAACTCTCTAATAATTGCCGGGGTTTTACATGTCAAAACTACGATATGTTAGGGAGGCATGACACAGTGGGGGACTGCGGATTAATTTTGGCCACCTCTGTTTCTTTAACGTACTTCTAAATCTTAGTACACGGGTGTTCCTGCATTTCGCCTTGATCGAAATGCAGCCGCCGTGGCCAGGAATCAAACCCGCGTCCTCCAGCCAGCAGCGCGACACCTCATTTGCTAAGCTAACACGGTGGGTGAAGTTCATGTGACGTGGTGCACTGATGTCATCATGGCAAACATGTTTCAATATTATCCAAATGAGTATCTGCATCCGTGACATTACGGGCAAACCATCTAGAAGTAAAAGCACCAGAACCAACCTTTGGCTCATGGTCTTGCTCCCATTATTTTTTATACGTTCTTGCATACTTGGCCCACTTCCCCATGTTTGGATTCTCCTCTCTGAGGAGGATCCGATCTTACGTCCAACCTATCGAAATGAATCTCGAACGTAAGCCCGAACAAAACTTTATCTAGCAGGTGAAGGAAAATGGATGTAAACCTTCGCGCGAGATACGTGGAGTAGGTCGAAAGCTGTGCCCGGCGCGATACTTCATCCAGAATCAAGACATGGCCATGAACACACTGGGGCATGTCATCCACCCGTGCTTCCATTCTTTCATGTCGGCGCCCCGATCGCCCGACGGCCCCGATCCTATGTTACTGCTCTCCCTTTCTGAGCATACCCATGTTAGTACAGTGTACTGTGAAAAACCCACTACTCCAAGGTTCGTCCCCATGCCCGGGGATCGGCTGCATAGCGGTCAAGCTGGGTGTAAGCTTAAGTGCATCAAAGATCAAAGCCACCGGCTCAGACAACGGCGCAGAGAGGGAAGGGAAGGGGAGGGGGGGTCATTTCGCGCACACACATGCACTACCGCGCTGCCGGCTCGGCCAGCTAAAACAAAGCCTTCGATATTTGCTTCTACCCGATCAAAGCGACCTCTGGAGCGTGGATTAGGGCACCACTTTTAGCCCAAACAAAGCCAAGTCGCAGATTTTCAGTAGCCCAAATATAGCCACATAGCCAACTCGTCCATGTCGACGCCAAAAAGTTTTTCCTGTAGCCCAATTTGGCTATATATATAGCCAAACCTGGCAACACTGCTCTACGGAGCGGCGCCCGCGCGCCACACCTCCACAGCGCATGCGCGTCCCCTTCCCCTCTCTCTCCTACGTCCCCCCCCCTTTCTCTCCTCTAGGAATCCGGAGCGGCGCGCTCGACAGGTGGTGCGACAGCTGCATACTCCGCTGGGGGCGCCACGGTAGTTCCGCGGTATGAAAATGACGGAGCGCGCACGCCTCATTCTCTCTCCTGTGCAGCGCCGCGATGAGCGCTCGGGCCGCTGCCGCGAAACCATCTCCCGCTCAAGCTAACCATCTCCTCACTGCTTCGCATCCACACATGGTTCCCTTTAGCGGGAGATGGAGTAATTTTTTTTCACTACTGTATAATCTACTTAGCTGCTGATATAGGGTTTCTACAACGACGTAATCATTGATATGCAACCTTTCTTTTCTTTCTTCTACGAGTACACCTAATTATGTGTTTTGGCTGAACAAAGGGTCCCTAGATGCCGCTACCAGCATTGGGCATCTTCGATTATCATCTCTGACAGTTACGGACTGTCCGAAAGACTGCATACGCAACGCTCATTGGCTGAAAGCACCGTCTCCGGGCAGTCCGGGACTGTCAGGAACGGATAATCGAAGAGGCCCACTGTTGCTTCAGTTCACGTCGCCAGCAAACCCAGTATTCCGGAAGGTTAATACGTTTACGGTCAAGCTAAAGCACTAGCTTTATTCATTCCACAAATTTATTACATTTCACGGAATCCCAGATTGCGTCATCAGTTGCAGCGGCGCTGGCAGCGTCATCTAGCTGTGTTGCTTTCTCAACCACAACACGTTACAGGCGGTTTTGTGTTGCGTCATCGCTCTCGCAGAAGGGGAAACTGAATAAGTAGTTCATTAAACGTGTTTGCCGCTGCCAACGTCATGTACCAGCTGATATATTTCGTTACAGTTTTACTTCTGTATGATTGCTTGACATCAGCGGCGCCCGGTGGCGCTGATGGTTGGCTGATGCAGAAGTCACTGTGTTTGCTCCTTTATTGGTTCCCTCCATACAGGCTTCCAGTTTAGACTCCATATAGGGTCCCTAAAGGGAACCTATACAGTAAACTAGCCTGATGGGTGGCGATAAACCAGGCAGCCCCTTTAGCTCTGCTGCGCGCGTTCGCTGTCCGGTTCTCTGTGAACTGTAATAGGTACAGTTTACGTTTACAAGTAGAGGCGCAATCTGGCGTATACAACAGAGAGGGAATATATGATGCCATGACGAAACACCTCCTACAACACAACTGACTGCGGCGCGAATGCATGGCGGCGGGAGGCAACGTGACGACGATGCGCAAAGCCCAGGGCTGTGGCTAAAGAATGCTTCATCTTAAAAATTCCTAACGCTTTGCGGTCGAGCAATACAAGCACATGATGTCACTTCCAGCGCTGTTACAGACGTGAATTTCTCCGGTGTACCGTAAAAATGTAAGATGTTCTGTTCGAACAGAACATTTCACTCAGAGTTTGCAAGTACCATTCAAGGATTTCAAATTTTCAAGATGCCAAAGGCCATAATCAATGAGCGAGAACAAACCTATTCATACACACACATTTGAAAAAAGTGAAATCCCTTCTTAATTAGCTGCAATTTCGCAGCTAAGCAACTAGCGGGAGTTAAGACACAGCTTCAAACTCTTCAGGGGGCTTTTCAACGTTGACTTTCCCATTGTAGTAGTGCCAATCGTCTTCTTGATGTGTTAGTACTGTCGGCTTCAGACTAAAATACTCGTCATGGCTTAAACTTACTTTTCGCCAGGCATCTCTAGAGATTAGGGCTCGATAATGGAGCCATAATGGTTGCGGCGAGAACCAATAGCAAATCAACAAAAAAAAAAATAGTGG